>NC_141689.1:384422995-384622995 GCF_964263255.1 Lissotriton vulgaris
CACATACATACTGGGGTGTTTTATGCTCCATGCTGCCACCAAGACCTCCCTCTCAATCATAGCATAGTGATGTTCAGAGGATGTCAAAGAGCATGATGCGAACACCACTATTCTTTCCCCAGCAGTTTGGATCTGGCAGTAAACTGCTCCAAGGCCACAGGCACTCACATCCACTGTGACTATAGACTTACACCTTGTTTCAAAGGGAACCAAACTATCAGCATTACATATGTCTCTCTTAATGTTGACAAAACACTCCTGTTGAATGGCAGACCATGTAAACTTGACTCCTCAAAAGTAGCTTCAAATCTTCAGTCTTGGAGGCAAAATTCTTCACAAACTTTGCCTAGAGCTCGATCAACCCTAAGAAAGAGCTTGGTTGGTCTTTGTCTTGGGGTGATGGCGCCAACTTGATAGCATTCACCAGATCCTTCTTAGGCTTGATTCCATTTGCTGATAATGTAGCCCCAAGTAATGAATTTCCTTAACAAGAAAAACACAGTTTTCTTTTCTCAATGTTAGACCAGCCTCTGAAATCTTGCTTAGAGAACCTGTTTCAGTGTGAAATTATGATTCTCCTCTGTGTCACCAAAAACTAGAATGTCATCTTGAAAACATATGACATTCATCATACCCTTGAACACATCTGACATCACTCTCTGAAAGACATGAGCCACTAAACAAAGGCCAAACGGCATTCAGGTACATTTGAATGTGCCCTCCATGGTGATAAACGCTGTCAGAGGTTTGGAATCATCGTGCAGTTTAACCTGATGATAAGCTTGTTTAAGGACGAGTTTCATGAAAAACGTTGCCCCTTTGAGCATTACCACAAGCTCATTGATTTTGGGAAGGAGAAAGTTGTGTGCTATGACAGCACAATTCAGGCTCCTTAAGTTGACACAAAATCTGAGCTTACCAACAGCCTTATGGGTAATGACTACTGAAGTTATCACATCCACAGGTTCTATTACCTCACTCTCCAAAAGCTCCTTCGACAACTTCTTCACCTTCTCATAATTGGCACCCTTCTACCTTTATGCTGTACCGGCACCAAATTGTCTTTAAGCTGTATCCTATGTAAGTAACCTTTCAACTGTCCCATCTAATTTCCAAATACCTTCTCGGCATCCTTAACAATGTCATCAAGCCTCAGATTTTTTACTATAATGATTTCATTAGGAGCATGTGGGTCTATAATGATGTGTAGGTCGTACTGATGGACCCATCCTAAAATAGGTGGCCCTGACTTACCCACATAACCCTCCCTGTGACATTCTTCCCTCCAAAGGTGATATCAGAGTCCATATAACCTACAATGTTGATAGCTCCTCCTTGATAACCGCCCTGGGAGACAATTTGACTCCTGGCCTGAATGGAACATTTCTTTTTGAATGATCATATATAATGACCCTAAATCAACCATCAGAGAAATCCTCTTTCCTCCTATCTCAAACTTGCTTTAGATCTGTGCCTCCTTTTTGGAGACATTAAATAAAGACTAATAGCTTGCCTGCGTTTAACTTGGACATTGTCAAACCTCTGGCGATCTCATTGCAGTAACCACGTGAATTATGAAGCAAAACAGATCTATAAAAATATTTTTTTTATTAATTTCTCTTCATTCATCTTTTTGATTTTTTGTTAAATAGACTTTTTCATTATGCAAACTGTGTTCATATTTCTATGGAGATTAAGTTTAAAAAGCACATACAGTGATAACATATATGGCAATGATTAGCAACAATAGATAAATATAAATCAGACAGACGGAAAATTGATGGATGCAAAACGACAGATGTGGACAATATAAACCAGTCAGACGGAAAATTGATGGATGCAAAACGGCAGATGTAGACTACATGCGTTTTGGCATATCATGCCTTTCTCAGGTGGCCGTCTATTGCTCTAGAACTGAACATAACAGATAATATAACATTTTAGAGTGGTTACTGAAACATATTGGATATAGGAAGAAAACTCAAAAATTCATATTGCGTATAGCACATGCTATATCTTTCATGAAACAACAACAGAATAGCCAGATTCCCGATACAGAAAACAAACCAAATACATTGTAGCCCCAACATACTAGCAAATATATTACTAATCAACAACATTTAGACAAAAATAGGACATTGTAGGATTAAGTGCAAATAAGAAATCTTATCAATAATGTAAAACCACATATATAAATGCATGATGCAGTTCATATCATCATGACAGACTCTTTTACATCAAATATGCACATTCATGCTCATTAACAAGTGAGCCTTTGATACTTATATTCATTGTAGTCAAAGGTTTTAACATTACACCTACCGTTTTGCCCGTGAATAGCATAGCAGAACATGAAAAGGGGAGAGGGCGGGATAAAGAAGATGAGGGAAAAGTTATGCCTATGGTAGATATAAAAAATGTTAAAGTTACTTACTATGACACCTCATACTCAATTCCTATTGCCTTCGTAGATTGCATTACCCTTCCATACGATAAATGCTATAGGGTACTAAAAACAAGATGCAAGAGATCAGGCATATGAGTACCACATAGTATATAATTAAAGGACAATAGAAACTATCAATAATGTAGGTGAGCTGACGATACATGCTAACCATGGAGAATCATAATCTTCCCCTCCTATAGGAACCTATCAGTCACCACACTGAGAAAGAACGGCCACCCTACTTCTTCCTCCACCATGTCACATGTTGGCAAAATACCCCCTGTGCCCACACTTCCTGCAGTCTTTCCTTATGGCAAAGCAATTCTTTGCTTCGGGCGTATGGCTGGGACTGCCACACCGCCCACACATCCTGTCACTAGATCTAGTTCCTTGGAAATTCTTTTTACTCTCAACAAGCGTCGAGCTAGTCTTGGTGATTGCTGCAATGTCATTTGTGGGAGAGTCAACCGCTGCTATGTCCAACTTCGCCTCTTTTCTATCTCCCTCACACAATATTCTGACTCTTCAACCCTTTTTGCTATGGCTATTACATCCTTTAAAGTTGGGTTTTTAGCAGAGCACAGCCTTTCTTGCATTTTACGACTCTTGCACTGCACAATTGATTGGTCACAAATCATTTCCTCAGCCATCGGACCAAATTGACATCTGGTTGATAATTCCCTCAACCTAGACACAAATTCATCAGTAGATTCACCTGTCTGTTGTAGTTGATTATAGAATTTGTGCCTGCTCGTGACCACATTCCTTTCCCAAATGAACCTAATCTCCAACTTCTTTCATGCACATCCAAATCCAGCTGACCTTCTAGAGCTGGTAAGTATCTAAATATATGCTGACCCTCTTTCCCTCACGCATTTAGTACCATTGCTCTTTTCCGATTAGGACGAAATGCCAACCCACCTAAAGCTTCCAAGTAATTTTATCTAGCCACTCCTCTACTTCAACTGGAGCAACAGCAGGTTGGATCAGAAATGACAGTGGTGGTGCTATAGCAGAGACATTCATTCTATATGGATATCAGCAGAAGATATGGTCAAAACAATACACACAATCAAGTACAACTATTCCTTGAGTCTTAAAACCGTTCCAGAACTCAAGATAAGGGTGGGAAAAATGAGACAGAAATAAAACAATGTAATTGTTCTGAAAAGTAAGTGTGAACAGCACAAAATAGTTCCTTGTAAGTTTCCAGGTGATCTGTAGTAAAAAATCATAACACATACACCTCAATGAGGAATACAGTTGCAAAATCACTGCAGCTCCAAGATAATGCTGACCCCCCCCCCCAAAAAAAACTTTAAGAATAATGGAACTGAGCTTCAAATAAAGACAGCCAGGCTTCTAGATCTTTACGACCCTTCCCGTGGTTCCAGGATCTTTCCTCTAATCTCTCCGTTCAAACATGTCAGACCACTGAATGAAAACTACGGGCTGTCTAGAACCTTCATGCCTAGAGAACCATTGTCTATGCACTGATCATTGTGAGAGCTGCACTGCCCACTGAAACAGAGGCCAGTGTCTGTGATCCAAAGAAGAGCGATCCAGTGATGAATCACGGCCACAAGAGCAAGGGCAAGAGAAATACAGCAGCCGAGCCCTGCCTCCTCCCGCTGCACTTAGAATAGCGTTGAAGTGAAAATTACACTCTCATGCTGAGGCCGAATGCTAATGTTGAAGCCCCTGAAGTGCGCAACAGTACCCTCGCGGTTGTTGCTTACACCAGCCTTTATTAATTGCACTGCACACGGTGATGAATCGTCCCAGTCCCGGGTAGCAAAGCGTAAATTCTATTCTACAAGCTTGAACACGTGGCTCATGCCAACCTCAGTTAATTGCACTGGATATGGTGATAAGCCCTGATGCAGCTAAATGCGTTCAGATCCCAATGCGCTGTTAGCAAAGCGAAAAGTCAAATTTTCATGCTTCCAGTACAAGTCTTGAATTTTCAGCCTGGACTCACCGATACATTGCTGAAGGACGCTTATTCGTGACTTCCCATGACTCCCTTCCATCTTCTATGAGTCCGTGCTGGTGCTGCACGCGCGCTGTAGGTGCAACTGACAAACTCCTGAGGCGGAAGCCGGGAGCTACGAGCTTTTCCTTTTTAAAATCGTATTGAATTGTCACTTTTGTACCTGCTTTTAATCGCCGGATCCTCATTTAAGCACTGACCATCTAACGTGATTACCTCTGCCCGCACATCCGAGTTAGGCGCTGTAGCGGGTTGCAGAGGGAACCCCAGGCCACACACACAGCCTCAGGCCACGCCCCCAACACTACTTAAATCGCGTAGGTGCTGCATGCGCGTTGTAGGTGCAACTGACAAACCCTGAGGTGGAAGCCGGGAGCTACGAGCTTTTCCTTTTTTAAATTGTATTGAATTGTCACTTTTGTACCTGCTTTTAATCGCTGGATCCTCACTTAAGCCCTGACCATCTAACGTGATTACCTCTCCCCGCATAGCCGAGTTAGGCACTGTAGCGGGTCGCAGAGGGATCCCCAGGCCACGCCCACAGCCTAAGGCCACACCCCTCCCCCTCCCTACTTCTATCATGTGCTTTCCCCGGAAGCGCAGCGGACGGGCGCAGCGATCGGCCTGATGGCGCGCCAAAGGCAAGCCCGTCTGCGCCCGTCCACGGCCGGCCGGGCCTAGGGGCACCCCGCCATGCCCAAATTGTGCAATATTCTTCTGTGCAGCTCTGCAACCTTCAAGGTCCGTGGCCTTTAGCCGACTCCGTGATCTCGCACATTGGTAGGTTGGGATTGACAGCATCTTGTCCACTCCCCTATCTCCCGTCCCTTCCCCCCCTTCCTTCTCCCCCCCGGTCCGTCTTGTGATGTCCTTGTTTCCCCCTTGCCGGCTGCCCTTTCTATTTACTAACTTAATACTAGGTCAGCAGTAAAGCACTGTCACAAACTTTTCGTCTTATTGGACTCGCACAAGCCGGATCTCCTATTTCTTACGGAGACCTGGTTTTGTGACAATTCCCTCCCTTCCCTCCTGTCTGCCCTTCCTCCCTCATATTATGCTCTGTGCGCCGACCGACCCTCTGGCAAGTCTGGTGGCGGCGTTGCTCGGATTGCCCGTACAGACATTTCCTTTCAGCCTCTATCTTTCTCTTCTATTGGATCGTCAGACTTTTTAGTTGTCCGCTCATCGTCTTTCAAAGTTCCTCTCACCTGCTTGCTTATGTATCGGCCCCCTCAACCTTCTCAACACTTTCTCTCTGAATTCCAAGACTTGCTGGCCACTTTAGCGGTCAACAACTCCTCTATCTTGGTATTAGGAGATTTTAATTTTTGGCCTTCAGACCCCGCAGAATGCTCGACTTCTAAAGAATTCTCGGATACTCTTCGTTCCCTCAATTTTGACTCCCACGTTAATTCCCCCACTCACATTCAGGGTCACATCCTTGATCAGGTTTGGTCCCTCAATTGTCCAGTAGCTTCCTTGTCCATTTCCCCTTGCACATGGTCCAATCACTTCTTGATTTCCTTTTCCCTTCTCCTTAGTCCAGTCACCAAGCCCCCCCCTTCTCAAAAACATCTGGACGCGCTCTTGGAACCAGGTGGATGTGGCCTCTCTGTCCGCCACACTCTCTGCATCTAGTCCTAATCTACACGGTCTGTCGTCCTCTGCACAAGCTGATTCCATTAATTCCTGGCTCCTAACAGGTTGCGATTCGGTTGCTCCCCTCAGGCGGGTGTCCTCCAGGCGTGCGAACGACGCGAACCGTTGGTTTAATGAGTAATTGAAGGCCATAAAATTAACTGTGCGCCACGCTGAGCGGGCCTGGAGGCAAAATTATTGCCCTAACCTCAAAACCCAGTATGTCATCCTCCTTACTCAGTACAAAAAATCTATTTCGGCTGCAAAAACTGCTTATTTCTCCTCAAAAATCCTGGCAGCCGAAAATCAGCCTAGAGAAATTTTCTCTATTGTACACAATCTTGCCTTTTCTGACAAAGTCACCCTAAAACCCTCTCCTTCCCAGGACCTATGTGACTCCCTCAATACTTATTTTCTGGACAAAATTTCCAACATTAAAGCCAATATCCCTTCTCCCCCTCTTTCCTTTGTTGACCCCCAGTGTCCGTCAGTCGGGGCACGCCTTGATTCATTCCCCCTCTTGACGGAAGAGTCTTTTCTCTCCCTCCTTCCTATGGTCAAATCAAATCCCTGCCCACATCCTCAAGCACATTTACTCGGTCTGTGTGCAGCCCCCTCTCAATTTTCTTAACAGCTCACTATCTCAGGGCACTGTTATTCAACCACTTAAATCGGCCATCATTGTCCCCATCCTTAAAAAACCTGGCACGGATCCCTCAGCTCTTGTAAACTATCGCCCCATTTCCTTGTTGCCTATTCTGGGGAAGGTACTGCAGCGCCATGTGAACAGAGTGCTCAGTACTTTTGTGGAGGAGAACAAAGGCTGGTTTTCGCCCCGTGTTATCGGTCCTTGACAACCTCAGGGAGGGTATGGACACTAACCATTCCCAGGCCCTCAGGGAGGGTATGGACACTAACCATTCCCAGGCCCTGGTCCTTCTCGACCTCTCCGCCGCCTTTGACATGGTTGACTATTCCATCTTACTCTCCCGTTTCAGGGCGGCGGGGGTTGGAGGTTCGGCCTTGGTCTGGCTGTCCTCCTTCCTGATGGACCGCACCCAGTCAAGTGTGCCTGGGTGACTTTTCGGCTGACTTCCGGAAGGTACAATGCGGGGTTCCTCAGGGCTCCTCCCTCTCCCCTCTTTTATTTAACTTGTATATTGTCCCTCTTATTTTTGCCCTTCAGCAAATGGAGGTCTCCGTCTACAATTATGCGGACGACCTTCAGCTCATTTTTAATTTGTTGTCATCCCCTGACTCCTTGCTTAAGTTCCAGTCTGTTATGATTTTCATCCAGGACTGGATGAATTACAACCACTTGAAGTTAAACCCAGACAAAACTGAGCTGGTTCTGACAGGTGGTTGCTCCAGTCCCTGGACCTCTCTCTTTTGGCCCCCCTCCCTGGCCCCCCCCCCCTTCTCCATCTTCTTCTGTGAAAACCCTTGGGATAAAGTTGAAATACCAACTCACTCTGCACTCCCAGGTCAGGCTAGTGGTGTCCTCTTCCTTTCTTTCACTCCGCACCATCCGTAAAGTCTCAGGTTTCTTTTCATTTTCTGCTTTAAAACTCATAGTCATGGCGATGGTAATCTCTCGCCTCGATTATGGCAATGCACTATATTGTGGCATGCCCGCTTACAGTCTGTGGCGATTACAGCTGGTTCAAAACCAGGCCGCTCACCTGGTTTATAATCTCGCCAAGTCCCACCATGTCTCCCCTCTCCTAAAGTCCTTGCACTGGCTTCCTATCCGAGAACGAGCTCAGTTCAAGATGGGCTGCATTACTTTTCAGGCACGGGTTGGTGCAGCCCCTGCTTTCATTTCTTCGGAAATCAAAGTCTATGCCCCTGTCAGGGAGCTGCGCTCATCCTCCCAATATCTGTTGGCATCCCCCGCTTTAGGCGTAAAAAGTGGGGGGGCACAAAATTTTCCACACTTGCCCACGCTTTCTGGAACTCTCTTCCCGCTCACCTCAGATCTTCTACTCAATATTCACATTTCCGAAAGGCGTTAAAAACTTTTCTCTTTGCACAAGCCTTCCCACTGTCATTGTTTTGTTCTGCCCCTCCCCTGATCTCCTGTTTTCTGGGTTCTGTACACTACAGCGCCATGAAACCGCCAGGTGAACGTGCGCTATATAAATGTTTTAAACTCAAACTCAAACTCTTCATCCCTGACTCTTAGGTTCAGGCTGTCACTTCCTCTTTGAGCCAGCGACCAACTCATTGCCAAATGTATGTGGTAAAGAGGGCTCCGCACTTGAGATAAATGTAATAAGTAGATTTATTTGGCAAAGAAATCGAGCATGATTTCCACCCTGCACCTGCTCAAAGAAACAGTATGAACGTCGG
The DNA here is from genome assembly GCF_964263255.1 of Lissotriton vulgaris. NCBI lineage: Eukaryota > Metazoa > Chordata > Amphibia > Caudata > Salamandridae > Lissotriton > Lissotriton vulgaris. Next base: position 384,431,425 of record NC_141689.1, read on the forward strand.
GCATGCTGGTTCTAAAGGAGACACTAGAAAATCTATCCGGAGCCTAAGCTTGCGCTCATAACATAGATATAACCTAACAACATGAAAACAGCATATGAATCATAACAATAACCTTTCAACATTTTTGTGACATATAAAATAAAAATTAACATTCTCTATGTTGGCCTGGTTTTTCTATTTAATACATCTTTAGAAATAATTTTAATTTAATGTATTTAAGTTATTTAGTTCACCATTAATTTAATGGTACTGTAGCATTTTTTATTTTGTTTAAATTAAAATAAATATATAAAATAATAAATAATTAACATTAATGCTTAACATAAAAATATTTTTAAGTAATTTTTGTCATGTTTAAAAAACTTTTTAAATGTTCCCTATTCTTTACTATTGGAAAATTCCCACCATGGTGGTGATTTCCCAATAATAAAACATAGGCAAAAGAAAAAAAAGTTGTAAACATGGTTTCATGTTAAATGTTAAATTAGAATATGTATACATTTATCCTAAACCTAGAACAAATTAAATAAAGTGTTACAATATTTAAACATATTTGTATATTAAATAAATCATTAATTTGCTTATGTATAATTAATTTAAATTGTATTTATGTATTAGATCATTTGCATGGAAGGGACATCCAATATCACAGGCACTAAGAGAGAGGGGCTAAGAGAAGTATGTATGATTGGGCCCTACGCTCTTTTCTTGCTTTAAAGTCACAGGTTACTTTTAGTAGGCCACAAGCTGTATTACAGGTTGTGGAACTGTTACACTGCACCTACATCCTCTAGTGTCTTAGATTCTTCTACCTCTTTTTCTCTGCCAGACCATTAATGAAGATTGTCAGGAGGTAATGCCTGAGCTCAGTTTTAGTCCAATCCATAAGTAAGCTTAAACCCTTACTTTGGAGTATGTAGCTGTCTATTTGGAGCTGATGTTTTAGGGATAACTATCCTGGTGGATACTTGTTGGGGGGTCTCACTTTACATGCCTATCTCTAAGCCCCCAGTACATTAAACTTTGGACCATATATTTTGAATGGGTAAGAACCTAGAAAATATATCTTTTTTGGTTTGTGATTCATCCACACACTGTGGAAAAAAGGAGTGGTGGGTCTTCCTAGGCTACATAGATTGATACAATTATTTCCAATCATGCAGGTTAAGCCCTTGACTCCCTGGACGATACCTCACCAGCTTATCCAGTGAAAAAAAGTGATGGGTTCTGAATGAAATCCTATTTGGTCATTATTCATTTAATGACAGTAAGTTCCTCCTAAATTTGAGCATTCCAGCCACCGAGAACGGATATCTCAGTGTTGACAAATGCTGCCTGAGGAGTCAGGACTACTGGTAACTTCTCTTCATAAAGGACTTTAGTCAAATTTCTCTTAGATGCCGTTATGTATTGTCTAAAGGTAGACATTGTGAAGTGCAATTCAGCCTTTTCTCAATGCTAAATTTATATATGACAACTGAGGCAGAAGGTGATTTGAAAAATTCACTGATTGACATACGTGTTCTATGGCATGGATCCTTTAAGAATCCCCTAAAGCTACTTTTACGACTGGAATAATAGCCATCTATTTCAGAAGATCAGCGTACATTTCCTTCCTCCTAGATATCACTTACAGGAAGCATTTGAAATAGGTCTTTAAACCCTTCCACCCTAAACTACAATTCCTATTCCTGATTAGAGATATTGCAGCCACCAGGAGAGGCTAATCCATAAAATGTATGTCTCTCCATCTATATTCATCTTTAGTTTATTCTGTGGTTTAGAAATGTAGCCAAGAGGTCAGCCACTTGTGAGAAACCCATGCTCTGCTGGTAAAGAAGACCCATGCTTTGTGGGAACTAATACTAGGGGTCTGATTACGATCTTGTTTGGAAACTCTTCAGACCGAATCGGTTTCGGAATCGTTTCTGACCGAATTGGGTTGTGCGATTCCGACCAACCAATTACAGTGCTTCCCAGCATCGTTCGGTCGGACTCCCATTGATTTCAACAGGAGCCTGTGTTCTGAACGAGAACACAGGCTCCCATTGAATAAAGGAGTGGTTTGGGAAAACCTTGCATCCTGTGTCAGGCTCACTGTGGTGACTGCCGCACTGTGCATGGTTGTAAAAGGGGTCCTATGAATACCCCCACAGGCCCCCCGGAGGCCTCAGGGTAAAGGGGGCCTGCTATGGGCCCCCAAAGTCAGTTTTCAACTGCTGTTTCGTGTCAGACAAACCGATTTGAAACTGCTGTCACAATCGGCCATTGTAATTGCTCAGTTGGAAACCGTGTCGATAGAGCTGTAGAATTCAGCTCTGAACAACTTAGGCTTTTCGAATGCCATTCTTAACCGTTTCAGACACCCCTAGCAGTTTCATTGCATCGTAATCAGTCGCTCGAAAATGTGTTCGATTTGGTCGGAAACATAGGTTCCAAATCGGATTCAGATAATTCGAATCCCATTCGTCGCCTTTCCGAACGACATCGTAATCGGCCACTAGGAGTCTATTCAATAGTCATTCTTTTTGTTTAGCACAAATGCTTCTAATATAATTGCTAATAATGGGTTCATGAATACTGCCCATTATAAAAACAGTTAACTTTCTATAAATGCTTCTTTCTCATCCTTCTGGCATGCACGTAAGATCACTTGATCTTGCTCGGTGTGCCTATGACCATTTCGAATTCTGATAGCATAAGCGCTCTGGATTGAAATAGGTTTGTGATGTTATTGCACAAGAGTGGTTATGTTTAGCACCCTTCTTTAGATGAGTGAATGATTGATTCCCATAATTTTAGGACGTATTGAAGGTTTGCAGACTTGCCCGCTCACAGCTTCTTAATAAATTAGGAGAATCTTCTGATACATTTTCACAAAAAAAATATCGGTGACAAAAATATTGCCAAAAGAATTTGAGAACACAAATATCAACTTTATATATTTTGTATTTAAAGCCAAAGTATTGACAACAAAGCTATAAAGGACCACAACAGCTGCAATAAATAAGTAAGTATATTGAATGTAAACTATTACACACTATACAACTTTAAAACATATATTAACTTTAAAAATAATATTGCATTTAAAAAAGACATACTTAGTTCGAATGGACACATTAAAAAATATAACCAGAAAATAAAAATATATACTTTAAAATGATTGCAAAAAATAATAAACATAATATTTCTAAAAATTATTATGGAAACATAAATATTATACAATACTAATACTAAGTTATAATAACATTTAACATTCGATATTTAAAAAGTATAAATGGATACAATACCATCATAACACTGTAAATTAATAAAATATAATACAATAAATGTATTAAACTAACTATTAAAAATAAAAATATTATATTTTATGAAAACAACTTTGAAAAATCAAAAAAAATGACACTTGTAGAAGTAAAATCCATATTCCCACTTAACCTGAGTGACAGTTGGAAAAATGCTGGACTTTAAAGGGGTCAGATTTTCAATTCTCACATCAATCTGAACAATAGTATGTTTTACTTAGGAGTGTAAGATATACTATTCTGATTCCAATTTCAGCAAGTTTGAAGAAAGTGTTGGATTTTAGAGGGCTCGGATTTACTATTCAGTCTCCAATACTTGCAAAAGTAGGGATAGTGTTGGACTTTGAAGGTGTTATATTTATTATTCCCACTCAAATGTAAGCAAAAGTAGGGAAAGGGTTGTACTTTGGAGAGGTCAGATTTACTATTTCCAGTCCAACCTGAACAACAGAAGGGAAGGGTTATTGTGACAAGGCCTGATTTACTATTCCCACTCCAAACTTTCATTAAATATAAAACAAATAAATTAAATTTAAACGATCGAAATGTTATATTACAAATAAAAAAGTGAACTTTTAAAAATACTGTAAATATTTTAAAAGAAACACTCCTTGCTACTTTAAAAAACAAAACAAAAATATTAAAAATTAAATAAAAAAGTTACAATTAAAAATATTAATACATTATTAAATACAATTACAATTGAAACAGTTGATAAATATGAATTTATTTACCACAATTTAATAGTTAAATAAGCCAATCTACCAATGAAAAATGTATTTAACATTATTTCAAATGTATTCAATTAATGAACATACATAATTATTTATGGATTAAGAAATACATTACAGAAAATAAATTAAAATAATTTGCATTTAAAAAAGTACCCACACTAATCCCCAAAAAATTCAACAACCCACCTCTCAATTACCAATTTCTGATTACATTAAAAAAAGTATTTCATAGAAAAACTTTCAACCTGAATTAAAATAAATGAAACACAAATATGAATATAATACTAATGACTAATAATGCAAAAATATGTATCTACTAACTAAAACGATGAAACCCATACGGTCTATATTCTATCCTATGTTTTTTTTGACACAATGTTGTGAACCACATTAGTTTTTCTACGATATTTTGCGAAAATACCATTAGATATCAGAACTTTCTGCATCATTGGACCTGCCATTCATCAGTTAATGTGAGACCAGTATTTCTTCTAGATCTGAGTGTCAACAAACTGAAAAGCTTGTTACCCATCTATTTATATAAAAACGAAAGTATGTCTGTCTGTCTGTTTGTCCTTTATGCATTACTACACCATTCATTCGATTGCCATGAAACTTTGGGAAGTTGTTGAGTACACTCCCGCGAAGGTTTCTGTTGATTTTTTTTTAAATCGGCCCCCCAGGGCCCTCATAATCTTTAGAATACTGACATAGACAGAATTTCCAAGCATCGTCGACAGTTATGACCCACAAACGGAAATCGATTGGTCAATCTACATCAGAAGCACGAAAGAAAAAGGCATTAGGAGCTTCAGAAACAGACGAGCAACGGGAAGCAAGATTAGAAGCTGTTCGAATACAAACTGCTCAAGCCCGTAATTCTCAAACAAACGAGAAACGAGAATCAAGATTGGAAGCCGATCGAGTACGCACTGCTCAAGCCCGTTCTTCTCAAACGAACAAGCAACGAGAATCAAGATTGGAAACTGATCGATTACACACTGCTCAAGTCCGCGCGAATGAAACAGGAGAGCAACAAGAATCAAGATTGGAAAACGATCAATTACGCACTGCTCAAGCCCGCTCGAATGAAACAGGAGAGCAACCAGAATCAAGATTGGAAGCCAATCGAGGACGCACACTACTCAAGCCACATTTAGAAATGTCTAAAAAATAAAATGAATAAGTTTCAATAACAATGACACAATGTAAATTTAATGTTATCATAACGAGTTTCTTGAATTTCCTTTCTTCTGAGATCGCAGCAACGGGGGACGGGTAAGCTAGTTTTCTATAACAAAGCTTGGCATCATTTGGTTTCAAGGCCACAGATGCACTGTAGATTCCCAAGTGATTTATATTACATTTTAAAACCTGCTGTTTGACAGTGGCTGAGATTAATTCAAGCATTGCATTTACCAATGTTTGTCATTCCTCAGTGAGTCTAAATTGGACGGGTATTCTGAGACCTGAGTCTAGAAGTTTATTTGCGGCACCTCACTCATGAGGCCCAATAAAGCTAATAGCAGTTTGGGTTGTTTGGGTTCCCACTTTAAGGGAAACGAATTCAGTGGTTCAGGCTGAACTGTTCCTGTGAAGCCTGACTAAGGTTGATTTGCATTTGTGTGGTCGCGGTCAGTATTTGCCTGTAGAAAAAATATGTTAAATAAGAATTCAGCACACTCTATACGTACTGGTGGCTGAGATAACTTCAAACGTTCCATCCATCACTTTTCCTTTTTTAGGTCAAGCCTACATCGCATACGCTGTCTGTAAGACCTGTTGGATTTAATAAAATGCCTGCAGTTCCCCCTACAACTAACAATAGGTTCAATCAAGAGTCGCTCAGCTTTGCTGCCTTCATACTCGTTGTGCAACTGGTAGCTCACTTCCATTTATGACAGAGGAGCACTGACCAAGTACAGTTTCCTTGCGCTAGCCTTTGCTGTCTGTTGTTCCGGAGAACTCCTTTTCCTCTGTTGCCCTTCTCTGAGACGTGAGTGTTCAGGTTTTTGTTTCACTCCAAGGGTTCAGCAGTTTTTAAGAGCCGCACATTTGTCACCATCTTTTTTCCCTGACCATGCACCAATGTTTAAAGTGTGAGCACAAGTGATGAAAGGCTTGCCCTGACGTCACCGGTCATCCATGAAAATTGTTTACCAACAGCACTGCTCTCAGAAAGTGACTGTGTACTATCACATCAGGTCGTGACGCCCGCATTACACGCCACCCGTCTGAGAGCTCATTTACAGGGCTTGCCAGAAGGATCGGGTTCCTGCACCCATGGAAAACATTCCCCATGTTGATAGCTGTACATCATTCTCTACTCGTTGGCCCTTTTCAAGTGCCTCAAATGCGGATTGCAGCTGATATTGCCCACTCCCAACCCCCCAACAGAAAGAAAACATCGAAGAGGAGTCACTCTTGCATGCGTGACTGTATAGCCTGACAGTTAAGGCGTCTCACTTCCAATCAGAAGAGTGAGGGTTTGAGTCCCTCCATAGCCAGGCTCCTTTTTAGCAATTGCAGAAAGTACATTAAAAAATGTATAATACTTCTCCACATTTCAATGTTTTTAAACCTTTGCAGTTTGCTGCTAAAGAGGTGGTGTTTCTTAACAAACGCAAAGGGAACATTTGGGAGATTCCGATTTAAATGAAAAACGAATGAATTTTAAGCAGCACTATCAAGTACAGTTATGCATTTTTTAAAAGGGAATTCTTGAACTCTTCACGTAGTGTGGTTGTTATAGGTTAGGGCACAGGGCATGCATGCGAACATTTTAAAGGAGGAAAGTGGAATGTTTAGAAAATAAATAATAGTCGTGAGATTGTGTTTTTACCCCCTTGATTTCTAGTGAAACAGAGGCAATTTCAGGCAAAAAAGTTAAGAAAGGCCATAAAACAATTTAGCTGGTGCCAGAGTGCAGGTTTTAATTGAAATCTGCACTCTCTGGCACCAGACATCCCTTTTTCAGCTCGGGCGTCATGGGTGGTGCTGGTTTGCTGTTTGGGTCACCGTATTTTTGTGACAGGCATGCAAAAATACTGCAAATGTTGCTTTTTTGGCTGTAAATTAATTGTTTTGCAGCCGCAAAATTTGGCAAACCAGTCCAAAAAATCATTAGAGGTCTTCCTTGAACAGGCCGACTTCTGAGGGAAATTAGCTATGCAACAGCAGACTAGGGAAAAAGAATAGAAATATTATTGCCACAGAATTTCAGTTTTTTAACCTAATCAACAAAGAACCGAAAATGGCAAATGGTGTACAAGTAGCTATTTCTTCTAAAATCATCCCCCAATTTCGCTCCACCAAGGTAGCATCATCTGAGACGCATTTACTTCTCAACCCCATGCTTCCTACTTTCCCTCTCAGCTACATGCACTAGTTTTGCTTCTCTGGCTCATTATGGGGCATATTAGCAAAAAGCTATCTTTTAGCTACCGTTTTAGCAGCAGTTTCCTGCCGCTAAAACGGCGATAATTTTAACGAGGTTCTTTACTAATATGCCCCCTTGGCCTTTCCCTCTGAGAGAGCGCAAATCTGAGAAAACGTATAAGTGCACCATATTTACAACCTTGATGCACGAACTCAGCTAAAGCTTTTAAAGTAAAATCATATAATAACATATGTATCTGAATGTTTGTTTAGTTAATATAGAGAATCATATATATAGTGTGAGACTAATGTAGAAATGTGTGTAATTATTAAATTGATTAGAAGTGTAATCAAAATCCATGTTATGTAGCTGCTACTGAAGTATATGTAAGGCTGCAAACCGTAGAAATGTGCAGGCCTCATGGCAGTGTATGAAAATTGACAACGTATACTTACATTTTGACATGACATGGATTTACCATTATTCAATAATTTGATGCCTAAATCATGTTTATAGAAGTGTTTATATAATCGTGTTTTATAGAAGTGTTTTATATAATCAGAGTGTATTAACAAGAATTGTTTTAGTTTTAGAAATAAGGGTTCATGAAGTACAGGCCGCTTGCTAGATAATTTAGTAGGCCTGGAAAGATAAAGTGGCTTCTTTGATCTGCACGTGTTAGTTAGAATCGAGTCTCGTTAGAGCATAAATTGTCATTCCTTTGTAAAGTTTATGGCCGGAGATAGATAACCAGAGAGTGGAATTTGGGGCCCTATTCATGGGTGTCTGTTTGCAGGTGCGAGGGGGTTCCAATCAAGAGGGTGATGAATAGAGCTCTGTCCAGGGAGACAAACACAGGCCTGGAGGAGTGTATTGGAATGTTCTGGGGGGTAGGTACCGGCGAGCTGGAGAAAGAGCCTGGGAAGCAAGGTCAACGCTAACAAGAGGCCCAGAGGAGAGCCATCATGGAAGAAACCAGAACTGAAACCACGTGAGGGGCGTCTCAGAGGGGCGCTCCAAATTTCGATTGTGATTTTGTATTAGGGACAGCACCCTGGGGTGCAGACAGAGCAGATGGCCTGAGGACCCTAAGAGAGCGGATGGGTAGGCAGAGAGGACATGACTGCTATGCATAGGTTTTCATCTAAGACTAAGAGAAGTGCGTGAACTTCTTTGGAAGTCACCACGGCTGACACCTTTTTAGGTTAAGACTCTGCTGAGTAGGGATGTCACCTAGTCTAGTGTAGGGACAGTCTAACCTGATATTTTCTTCATTCTGTATATGTCTCGCAAGCTTCAGCTTGTGTCTATATTGGCAAATCTATTAATTCTTGAATTAGCATTGGTGGTATTTTTCTGTCGTTTAAGATCATTCAGAGAATTCATGTTTCTGTTGATGCCAGTGTATCTTTTGAACCTGATATTGAGATGTTTATACCTTCAGCTAACTTTGGCCTTACAATAAAACTTTAAAACTGATCCGTGGTAAGTGGTTCTTCAGAGTCATGCAATTATTGGTTTGATTAACCTAGTAGTGGATTACCTGTTTTACTCAATGACAGGCAACAAAGATTCAGTCGACCTGAGCAGGGATTTAGATCAAGAGTGATCAGATAAGAGATCAAAAATCCCACCCCCCCAGTTGGTAGCTATAGAGGATGGTTGCCTTCTTGAGGAAGGTGATCTAGACTAGGTTAAGATTACCCCGAGGCCCCTAGAGATCGAGGGATGACCAGCAGAAGAACCGCCTGCCGAAGAAGGTGCTGACGGTGCGAGAGAGAAAAGCAGCAGAGACGGTCGAGAGTGAGTATAAAGGGTCATGCGTTGTCAGATTGCGGTGTTTTGTGTTGTGCCTGTGTTGTAATGTCAAGCGGAGTTGAATGCCTGTAGTGTGATTGTGAGACGGTTGTGAGCGCGCGCAACCTGGTGAAAATCTTAAGTTCAGAGAAGAGCTTAAGTGGTTCGGGTGTATCGGACATCCAGAGTAATTGTCAAACGTTGTGAAGGGGGTCAGGAGGTACCATTGATCGCCCGTAGGACCGTGATAGGGGGAATGTAAGAGTGAGTGTATGAGTAACGGACGCTGGACAGACGTTTACTGTGTGTAAGTAACCTATCAGTTAAGACGATCGTCTGAACGTTTAACGGAAGACGTTTCATCAGTTGAGGTGACAATTACAGTTAGACTGTGGGCGTACAGTCAAGGAAAGTGATCGCTTGGTCGGAAGTAATCATTTTTCGGAGTATGAATGGGACGCATGCATGACCGGGATACAAGCTGAGAAAGGAGGGGAACTGCTGCGAAAGGGAGACGAGTGACGTCAGAAAGAGCCGCGCTGTGATAGGCCGGTTGGTGTAAGACCGCGCTGGGATAGGACGGTTGTCAAGAGCCGCGCTGTGATAGGTCAGCTAGTAAGAACCGCGCTAGGATTGGTGGATTGTCATCAGGAAATAAACAAACGTAGCGAAGTAGGAAAGTTGTGAATTGATCTTGAAATGCTTTAGGCGCTTGAGAGCGGCCTTTAAGAGAGACGATAGAGAATCAGTGGACGGGGCAGAGGCCCCGCCGGAGGGTACACCAGCTCATTACATGGCTACAAATGTTGGGTTGCATACTATACTGTGGATCTCTGAGTGGAGTAAGAGGACAGAAGGGAACGAGGAATTGGCGTTCCCGAAATACGGAACGTTTAAGTTAGAAGCATTGAACCAGTTGAAAGCAGTAATGCTCGCGACGAGACCTCTACCCAGACCAACACAGTTTGAAGCCCTTAATGCATGGTTTAGGGCGGCGTACGACCGGAGCTTGAACAGGCGCCAGGAAAGAGTAAAACGATCGGTAAGAACAGTGCAGGATGCTAAATGGGATGAAGAAGCAAAAAGGTGGAGAATACAGAGAATCGAAGTAGACAAACTGTACCCAGTAATAGAAGTCACAGGAGAGAAGAAACCACTAGTGGAGGATGAGGAGAGTGACACAGAAGACAGCCTGATAAATAGGTTATTGCTGGATAGACCCCCTCCGTACAATAGAGAGATGGAAGGTCCCGAGCTCCAAAAGGGGGGCGGGACTGGTATGGGAGAAAATAGACCATCTCCTATAATAGAAAACGGATGCGCCAACAGTGAGGAAATACCTCAGCCTAGTCCAGTACAGACAGTGGTCGGAAGGTTTGTGGTACAAAAGGTGCCAGAAGCAGAGCGTGCTAAGTCCTACCAACTGCCGGACGCTCTCCAAGTACCTGTTACCATAGGTCCTGTAGTATCGATTTACAACCCAGAGAGAGCACGAGAGGAGGAACAGGTGCGATTAGACAGGGAGAGAGCAGAAATAGAGAATAGGAACAACGCGATTAATTCCCAGAGGCAGTTGTCAGGTCCAAGAGATTGCAGCACTCCGTTAAATCGAGCAGGTGATCCCATAATAGACCATGAGGGTCAGAGAGGGCTGACGGATCTAAGGGGACCACGACCGAAATCCTTTAAAGAATTAAGGGAGTACTTGAAGGAATGGGATGCTGCCGTAGAGATTCAGAATAACAAGATGGGAGTGGAAGCCGAATGGGGAAGCCAAGGCAGCAGAACCTTGTCTCACTGTGGGGCTGGCGAAAGCGGTCCAGAGTGGGACGGGAAGAGTCAGGAAGGTAGAGGAGATACCCGCCATACCATCGGTGGAAGCGGACGAGTGCAGGAAGATAGGAGTACAGGATGTGGAGGGGCGCCGCGCCCCATTCACAGCGAGGGAGATTGAAGAACGCAGGAGTACAGGGATAGCTTTAAGTGCACTCACCATGCACCTGGCGACAGTAGGCCACACTGGAGTCGCGGGAGTTTGGAGAGTCGCGAGGTGTCTCACCAGGTGTCCAGCAATCACGGACAGGAACGGGATTGCGGGAACATGGGGAGTTGTGAGGGATCTTATCATGTGCTGAGCGACACCAGACAGCAAGGGAACCCGGAAATCATGGGAAACAGTGAAGGGCCCTACCATGTGTCTAGGGAAGTCAAGCAGAATAGACAGTACGAGACGGTGGGAAATATAGCATTGTTTCACCACACGCCAAGAGAAGACGGAAAGGCATGGGACCTAGAAAGATGGGAACACGGGAAGACTCCCCATAACTCACCTGAGCCTAGGCGTAGGACTCGGAGCTGGGATGGGAGAGAGGTCAATGGACCCTGTAGGAATGATGCATTGAGAGCTGACATAAAAGCAAGGAGACTTGATGTGACCAGTCTAAAATCGGACTTAGATGAAATCATAGATGGTACGTTGCCTTTGGAGAGGATTGACATGTACGAGCAAGATGAGGTACTGTTTATAGCAAAGGATATTACACGAAAGGCGAGAGCAGTACATGAGAAGTTATCTGAATTAGCAGACAAGTACATGGTAGACTTGTCAAGAACAAAGGCATTACAGGGGAATCATAGGTTGCATTATTCAGATCAGGACCTTGAAGAGAGGAGAACAATAGGATTAAAAACACACATCAGAGAACTGATAACAGGGATAAGGACATGGAGAGATCTGGATAAGTGGGAAGAAAGGTGGTCCAAGAAAGGGACCGTCAGGCGGAGCACAATTGGGATGTCCCCAGAGGGAGGGCTACAGAGGATGGAAGCATACCCTTTGCGAGAATTCACGAATGGGAGCTATGTGCACGTACCCTGGAGTAGGGGAGACTTAGCTGCATTTACCAATTCTTTCCCTAAACTGAGGGAGAATCCAGTTGAGTGGTACAAGCAGGATGAAAGGTTCGTAAAGATCTCTAATGTACTGTGGGTTGACCTGAACACCCTGTTTGACATCGTAGTACCAGGGGACTTGTGGACGGCATGTAAGGTTAGTGTTGAATGGCCCACGTCGGAACTAGAGAGGGATACTCATACGAACGGACCATCTCCAAAAGTTATTGAAAAATACGAAAGGGTAATGACATGGCTGAAAGAGAAAGTGCCATTGCAGGATATAGATTGGGTCAAAATAGATCGGACCAGGCAGGAACCTAAAGAGACAGTTCATGAATATTATGAAAGATTGCTAAAAGCGTTCAAACAATACAGCGGACTAGATGTAATGGATCCAAAAGACATAGGACAGTTCGTATCGAAATTTGTCTTGGGATTGAGACCTGATATTTGCTTGATGATTCAGCAACATTTGATTTGTTGGCAAAACAAACCATTAGATGAAATTTTGAGATATGCAAGGTATTGCAGTGATGAGATAGATTCCAAAGCAAAGAAGCTTAAGGAGAAGCTGATGTTGGTACAGATGCAGACAGCCGGAAAGGGTGGACAGCAGCAACAGGGAACAGGGACCATGGGTCGGAGACAAAATAACCAGAATAAAAGCAGCGAGGAAAATTCAAATTCGAGACCTAGGTTAGACATTGCGACATTGAAAAAGACGACTAGATGTCACCGGTGTAACGAGGTGGGGCATTGGAAACGCGAGTGTCCCTATAATATTGAGATTGGAGAACTAGGACCGGAGGAAGAGGATCAGAACAGTCTGGTTAAGGGGACAGCGATACACAATGGAAAGGTGGTCAAAGGGGGGACCTCGGCTCCTCGAGCCCAGTTCCCTCAACCACCCAGAATAGCGACAGGAGAAAAAACCTATAGACAAATGCCACTTTTCGTAGGAGGAGAGGAATGCTATTACGTTGATCCATTGACTGGACGGCGTGTGAGTAATATGGAGGACTGTACCCTTGGGGCAGTTCTGGAAGTAGACCAAAGGGGACCGTATGTAGAGGCTGAAGTTGCAGGGTGTCCTACAATCTTCCTGGTAGACACAGGAGCCACTCGATCCACCATAAGATCAGCAGTAGTCCCGGATTTGCCCATGTCAGGGGAAACCATTCAAGTGGTAGGAGTTGCAAACAGAAGAATTACCAGTTCTTTGACTGAGCCAGTATCAGTGAAAATAGGGAAATACAGAGATGAACATCAGTTTGTGGTCTGTGACTCCAGCCCTGTGTGTCTGTTGGGAAGAGACTTGTTATGCAAACTAAATTGTACTATGTATTGTACGCCTCAGGGAGTGGAAGTACAGACTAACGATGATGATGCCGATTTTAAGGTTGCAAACTCACAGGTATGCGTGGAGCTGTATCCCACTTTGACAGTGGAGGAGCTTCTGTGGGACTTGAGTGGTGCGGTGTCATCTGAGGTGTGGGATTTCACTGGGGAAGAGATAGGACTGATCAAAGGAGTAGAACCAGTGAAAATCATGGTAAAACCAAATGTCGAATATCCAAGAACGCCACAATGCAAATTGACCCCGGAGACGATTGCAGGAATAAAACCCGTGATCGAATCCATGATTAAGCAGGGAATACTGAAAGAAATCGTGGGTAGTCCATGTAACTCCCCGATTATGGGTTTGCAGAAACCTAGTGGGAAATTCAGAATAGTGCAGGACCTCCGAAAGATTAATAACATAGTTGTTTCATGTTGTCCAGTGGTACCGAATCCATCAGTGATATTGTTTCAGATACCATTCCAAGCCGAGTGGTTCACAGTGATAGACCTTTGCCAGGCCTTCTTCTCGATCCCATTAGATGAGGAGAGCCAATTTCTTTTCGCTTTTAAAATAGAAAATCGCGTATTAACATGGTGTCGTATCCCACAGGGGTATACAGAAAGACCATCGATTTTTAACCAGCTGCTGAAGAAAAATCTCGAAAGTCTAGTACTGCCACGGAACTCGGTTCTAGTCCAGTACATAGACGACCTACTTGTTGCGTCAGAAACTGAGGAAGATTGCAAAATAGACACCATCACCTTACTGAATCACTTAGCTGAGAACGGGCACAAGGTGTCCCCGAGCAAGTTACAGTACTGTTTGACAGAAGTGCAGTACTTGGGTCACCGAATTGAAAAAGGGAAGTGGAAGGTGTCACCAGACAGGATAGAGGCAATCATGAAAATGAATCCGCCCACGACACAGAGAGAAGTCAGGATGTTTCTAGGAATGGTTGGGTATTGCCGACAGTGGATAGCTAACTTTTCACTGAAAGCAAAACCGTTACAAAAACTGACGCACAAGGAGGTGAGTGATCCGATACCATGGGACAAGGATTGTTTGATGGCATTCTTGCAGTTGAGGGGGGACTTATGTCGTGCCCCTGCTCTAGGAATGCCGGATTACGAAAAGCCATTCTTACTGTACTGCTGTGAAAGAGAAGGTTGTGCTTTGTCAGTTTTGGTCCAAATCCATGGAAATGCCCGTAGACCAGTTGCATACTTCTCGGCTACATTAGATCCAGTAGCCGCAGCGTTGCCCGGATGTCTCAAATCCGTTGCTGCAACGGGTGTCAGCATTGAGAGGTGTGAAAATATCGTTATGGGGCACCAGTTAGTGGTGTATGTACCGCATTCTGTTGAACTGTTAATGACCAGGACCAAGACACAGCATCTGACGAATAGTAGGCTCACGCGCTATGAGCAAGTCATTCTTGCTGCAGAGAACGTGACCCTTAAGAGATGCTCTGTTTTGAATCCTGCCACTTTGATGCCACTTCCAAATGATATAGAGGATGATGGATGTGAAGATCACGATTGCCTTGATGTGACTGAACTATGCACCAAACCAAGACCAGATATCGTGAATGAGCCATTGACTGACCCCGATGAAATTTTCTTTGTTGATGGCTCATGTGTAAGGGACGATGTTGGTCAGCTGAGAGCAGCTTATGCTGTCTGCACCATTACTGGAGTTGTGGAAGCCGCCTGTCTGGAAGGAGTACACTCCGCTCAGGTAGCTGAAATCATTGCATTGACACGTGCCTGTTTAGCAGGTAGCAAAATTCGAGTCACCATTTACACCGATAGCCAATATGGTTTCAGGGGTAGTTCACGACTACGGGCAATTGTGGTCTCAAAGAGGTTACATGACTTCTTCAGGCTCACCAATCCGAAATGGGGAATTTGTACGTTTATTGTTGGAAGCATTACAAGGTCCGGCAGCTATTGCCGTTGTTAAATGCACAGCGCACACTAAAAACACTGATTTTGTGTCACAAGGTAATAGGTACGCAGACGAAGTTGCACGCTACTGTGCAGAGCAAGGATATTCTTTCACAGAGGTGGAAGTGAGTGGGATACAGGCAAGGACAGAATTAACTATGGTATTAGAAACTGTGGACACATGGGATGAGCTAAAAGGCATGCAAGAGAAGGCACCAGACATTGAGAAACAGACATGGGAAACTGCAGGTTGTGTGAAAAGTGAAATGGGTTTTTGGGTTTCCGCAGATGGGAGAGCAGTACTGCCAAATGAATTAGTTAGTCCAATGGCAAGGAGAATACACAGTCCAGCACATCTAGGTAGAGAAGCTAAGTTGCGGATATTCAGACAAACCTGGTATAACCCCAAGTTTAGAGTGGCCGCAGAAGCAGTGTGCCAACGATGCATCACCTGTCAGCATTTGAACATAGGGAAAAGAACACCAGTTACACTGAGTCACATTGGAAGGTCCGGTGGCCCTTTCAATAGGATGCAGTTGGATTTCATTGAAATGCCAAGATGCAATCGCCTTCGATACGTTTTGGTGGTTGTTTGCATATTTTCTAGATGGGTCGAATCTTACTCTACACGCAGGTGTGACACACTCACAGTAGCAAAGATATTGCTTAGGGAGTTAATACCGCGTTTCGGGGTACCGACCTCTTTGGAATCAGATAGGGGAACACATTTCAACAGCGAAATTGTGAAAATGCTTTGCTCAGCTCTGGATATAGACCAGAAGTTGCACTGTAGCTATCGACCAGAAGCTTCGGGAATTGTGGAACAGATCAATGGCACAATAAAATCCCGGATTGCTAAAGTTTGTTCTTCAACATCCTTAAGTTGGCCCGATGCCTTGCCACTAGTCCTGATGAGCATACGTAGTACACCAGACAGAAGGACAGGACTCTCCCCGCACGAAGTACTAATGGGGAGGGCAATGAGACTGCCATCAGTTCCTACTGCCGCACTGTTAAATATCACAGATGATCTGATCCTGGACTATTGCAAGGGACTATCTGACGCCATTCATTCTGTGTCTCTTCAGGTGCAGGCTGCGGAAATTCCATCGTCTCAAGACTTGTGCCACGACCTGTGCCCTGGGGATTGGGTCGTGGTGAAGAAACACGTCAGGAAGAATTGCTTAGACATGCGCTGGCGTGGACCCTACCAGGTCATACTGGTAACAAACACTGCAGTCAAGTGTGGAGGTCTGCCCAATTGGATACACGCCTCGCATACTCGGAGAGTTCCAGCACCCATGGAAGAAACAGCTCCTCTCTCGGATGAGAATCCAGTTGTGAACGGAGAAGCCACAGAGGGGACCAGCCAAGCTGTGGGGGTGCCAGAGGAAGCTGGGAGTGTGTCTGACCAAGCCGAAGACGGACAGTACACCAGCGAAACTGACGTTGCCACAGAAGGGGAAAATAGCTGTGAATACGAAACAGACACTGATCAAGCTGTAAGTGATCAAGAGTCGAGTGCAAGGACAAGGAGCAGGAGGGAAAGGCGTGGAGAGGCTAGCTGGCCGGAAAGAAGGAGAAGGCCAAGCCAAAGATCAGCTTCAGAGAGTACTCTCGCTCCGATATCCGAAGACTCAGATTTGGACGAAGGTGCATTGGGCTCAGAAGCAGAGAGTCTAAGAAGGTCGAGGAGGGTGCGTGTGCCCTGCAGAAGATATGCTACTCCTGAGTGGACCTACCTGGCAGCAGATGTCTTGCGGACAGAGATCCGGGAGGGTGAGGGCAGTGATAGTGGTCAGCACTGACCCCATCATCAAAGTGGAAGTACAGTTGTTGGTGCCTGGAGTCGAAGCCGAAGGGTTACTGACACTCAATATTCCCAACCCTCCCTACCTAAGCAAAATAAAGGACATGGTCTTAAATGAAGTGGAATTTCCAACGTTTGGCACAGTAGTAACAGAACACGAAGAGTTCATACTTCGCATGGAAATACTAGAGTACGCCATTAGAGCTGCTGGAACGCGTATTGTAGTGGACTGCTAAAAGACCTTGTAAATAAGCCAGAACGAGAAGATAACCTAGCGCCTAGTGGAAGAAGAGAAAACTTAGGGACGTTTCATCTAGTTGACGGAGAAGGGCTAGGGTTGTCTGTTGCTGAAAAATAAGAGACTATGTTTGCAAAAGGGGTTTATCAGCTTCCAAGTAAGAAACTGACTGGGTAAGCAAAGAGAACTGATTGAAGAGATAAACGAAAAGAGACTTTTCAGAAGAAAATACTATTTGAGAACATGGAGGCCGGTAACCCGAACCGCAAGGCAAAATGCATAGTAGGCACACTATTAGCAGGAGTGATTCTTCTTATAGTTATAGTAGTTACCGTATCATATATAGTGGGACATGCGAGTGTAACAACAGCAACAAATGCGAAGCCTGTAGTGACATCGGAACCTGCTGCTGCTGATAAAAAGGAGGACAATGCAATTCAGGAGAAAGCGTTGCTGGCAGCAGAGGCCCGTAGGTTACATGTAGACGAGTCGCAGGGCAACTTTAAAACCAATGCTTATGCCAAACTGTTATATGAATACATTGATGTCATGGAGGCTAAGGATTGCTATGTCTGCATGCAATTGCCTGCTTCTGTAGATGAGGGCATCAGATACCATCATCTTCCATTGACTTATGGCATTACATGTAGTTTATTGCTTAGCATATTTTACGGACGAGATAGCTTTGAATATTACTTTTCAATTTATGATTCAGTATTACCAGAAGTCCCGAACTATAAGCAAATGAACAAATGGGACTATTACAAGAAGGAGGATAGATTGGCGAAATTCTTCATTCCTTGGGATACTCTAGATACTTCATATGCACGTAGAAACAATCTAACTTGCAAAGTGTCAGAGATTGAGAAGAAATTTATAGGGCAAGTTGATGACCGTTACAGAAGGCAAAAGATTCTGAAAATGTCAGGACAGTGGAAAACAGATTGGACCGAGGAGGAGAAGGCACACAAAAGGAAGGGTAGTAATGGTCCAATAGATTTAGATCGAACACAGAAAGGAAAGTTATGCCTACACAGAAGCAAAACTTACTATGAGAATGTGTTTGTAGGTGAAGTCAGTTGTGAACATGCTTTTCGATTAGAATACTATACAAAAGATTTCTTAAAAGGAATGCAAGTGATTCCTAATGTATATTTTGTATGTGGAAGAAATGCCTACGTGAAACTACCTGACAACTGGTACGGTTCATGTTATCTGGCAATTGTCTTCCCCAAAATATATCATGCAAAGGATTTAGAGATCATAGAGGGAAAAACTTCAGCAAGAGGGAGAAGAGATGTAGGTGATGCTGAGGTAGTTGGAGACGTATTTGGTGCTATGTTCCCTCTTTTAGGATTGATACTTAATGATGTCAAGATCAGGAGATTGGCTACAGTTGTAGACAGATTGTCTGCCAGTACTGCAAGATCACTAATGCTGGTGGAAGGAGAGATGCAATCGATAAGAGCAATGGTTCTTCAGAACCGTCTTGCTTTAGACGTTCTGTTAGCCAAAGAGGGCGGTGTCCGTAAGGCTTTGAAGGTCCAGGAATGTTGCACTTACATTCCAGATAATTCAAAACCTCTTGAGAAAGGTATACAAAATATAACTAAGATACATCAAGAAATTGAAGATCTGACAAAAATAAATGCGTGGGAAAAAGTGGGTCATGGAATGGGTAAAGTTGGAGGTTGGTTTGCCAACATAGGGAGGAGTTTTGTTTGGTACATATTGAAGCCTATCCTAATAATAATAATCTGTATACTCATATTGTGGGGATTAGTGAGGCTGTATCAATGGTACAGGGCAAACAGGTTGCAAAGATCCATGAGAGAGCAGGAGCAGAGGTTAGCTGCTATGCAAGATAATCAATACAGGAGTCTGAGGGCTCTGGAAACGATAAAGAGAGGGAACCTCGCAATAAGTTCTGTTTGATAAGTCAAAATCGATGTATTAATGGTGATGACCCCTAGAGGTCATCAAAGGGGGGAACTGAGAGAGCGCAAATCTGAGAAAACGTATAAGTGCACCATATTTACAACCTTGATGCACGAACTCAGCTAAAGCTTTTAAAGTAAAATCATATAATCACATATGTATCTGAATGTTTGTTTAGTTAATATAGAGAATCATATATATAGTGTGAGACTAATGTAGAAATGTGTGTAATTATTAAATTGATTAGAAGTGTAATCGAAATCCATGTTATGTAGCTGCTACTGAAGTATATGTAAGGCTGCAAACCGTAGAAATGTGCAGGCCTCATGGCAGTGTATGAAAATTGACAACGTATACTTACATTTTGACATGACATGGATTTACCATTATTCAATAATTTGATGCCTAAATCATGTTTATAGAAGTGTTTATATAATCGTGTTTTATAGAAGTGTTTTATATAATCAGAGTGTATTAACAAGAATTGTTTTAGTTTTAGAAATAAGGGTTCATGAAGTACAGGCCGCTTGCTAGATAATTTAGTAGGCCTGGAAAGATAAAGTGGCTTCTTTGATCTGCACGTGTTAGTTAGAATCGAGTCTCGTTAGAGCATAAATTGTCATTCCTTTGTAAAGTTTATGGCCGGAGATAGATAACCAGAGAGTGGAATTTGGGGCCCTATTCATGGGTGTCTGTTTGCAGGTGCGAGGGGGTTCCAATCAAGAGGGTGATGAATAGAGCTCTGTCCAGGGAGACAGACACAGGCCTGGAGGAGTGTATTGGAATGTTCTGGGGGGTACCGGCGAGCTGGAGAAAGAGCCTGGGAAGCAAGGTCAACGCTAACGAGAGGCCCAGAGGAGAGCCATCATGGAAGAAACCAGAACTGAAACCACGTGAGGGGCGTCTCAGAGGGGCGTTCCAAATTTCGATTGTGATTTTGTATTAGGGACAGCACCCTGGGGTGGAGACAGAGCAGATGGCCTGAGGACCCTAAGAGAGCGGATGGGTAGGCAGAGAGGACATGACTGCTATGCATAGGTTTTCATCTAAGACTAAGAGAAGTGCGTGAACTTCTTTGGAAGTCACCACGGCTGACACCTTTTTAGGTTAAGACTCTGCTGAGTAGGGATGTCACCTAGTCTAGTGTAGGGACAGTCTAACCTGATATTTTCTTCATTCTGCATATGTCTCGCAAGCTTCAGCTTGTGTCTATATTGGCAAATCTATTAATTCTTGAATTAGCATTGGTGGTATTTTTCTGTCGTTTAAGATCATTCAGAGAATTCATGTTTCTGTTGATGCCAGTGTATCTTTTGAACCTGATATTGAGATGTTTATACCTTCAGCTAACTTTGGCCTTACAATAAAACTTTAAAACTGATCCGTGGTAAGTGGTTCTTCAGAGTCGTGCAATTATTGGTTTGATTAACCTAGTAGTGGATTACCTGTTTTACTCAATGACAGGCAACAAAGATTCAGTCGACCTGAGCAGGGATTTAGATCAGGAGTGATCAGATAAGAGATCAAAAATCCCACCCCCCCACCTCTCTCTGTTTCCCCACTGCTTTGTTTTCCTGTTCACGTCATTGTCCTGTTTACTTTACCTCTTGTACTGCCTCTCAGACAGTTGAGTACATTTCTAAAGCTGTTACTGATGCCGTGTAACCATGCACATTAATGGTACTAATCCTTATTATGGGGTTGCTAATAGACAGTAAGGAATCCTCTGACTAGCACAGAGATCTCATGTTGGATCAGACCAGGGCTGGGAAGCTCACCTTGTCATGTCACCTTGTCATGCATTTCTATTTGCAGTCCAGGACTACAAGAACCAGAATTCAGAGAAAAAAACTGAACCACACAAGCAACAAATAACAGAAAGGACATGAAAAGGTGAAAGAGTGAAACAAGCTTTTGCAGTGCAATAGTCCTCGCATTTGCGAGAGTTTAAGCTATTGATATTGTAAATGACAAGGCCTTTTATTTTTGTTTTAAAAACCAATACAATGCCAATTGTTCAAATTCTCGCAAATGCCAGACCTATTGCCTTGCAAATGCTTGTATCACTTGCTACAATACAGGATCATTATTTGCCGTGTGTTGCTCCTCAAAGTCAATGCTTCTGATGATCTTTCTACACATGCCTTTCGACTGCGTGTGGTTAATTCAGAGGATTGAGATGCAAGTGTTTTTTGTATGTAACTTTAAACGTGTTAAAAATGATTCACTAACTCGTTTTTGGTTGCAAAGATACATCATAAGTATACTGTAGACCCTCTATCTACACGAAGCCATTCGTGTTTTGATTCGAGTCATAGGATGTTATTAACAAAACCACGGACTCAAGTGCATGCAGTTTTCTTCCTAATATTTTCCAGCTAGGTAGCAGCATTGCCAAAAGAACATATCTGTTTTACCTGACAGATAAATAATTAACTCGTGCAGTTTCAAGATCCTGCCTTTAACAAGAAACAGCCGACGAAAAAGGAACCTCGAAGAATAGACATAATATTAGTTGTTCACCGAGGACTTGAGAAAAGATCAGCCAATTGTAAAGCTGCACAGATGTCATTAAACATTATACGAAAAATACACGATCATTTCATGGTGTATGCTTACTTAGTTTCAGCTACTATTACAGTACGCATAATTCTGCTTTTCGTGAAACCCATTGGCAAATGCGCCTTTTTGACATTCGAGCACTTTGCCAGGGCCGGTTTTCGTTCCCAGTCCGGCCCTGAGAGAGTGCATCCTCGCTCGAGTCATAGTCTACCATGATCTGATACACAGCAGCATCAGTTCCATAGTGTACTGAGCTGGCCAGCCCTGCTGAGGCTCAAGTTCAAATCAAGCGTTGCTGGATTCCATTGCAGAGCTTGCAGGTTCGGCACATGGCTGTGGTTCACCCATTATCACAGGTGTTGGGTTACCTAACTCTCTGAAGACAGTCTTGCAGTGAGTGTCAGACAGTGGGCGCTCGCCTGAATCGTGGGTGAGGGGGTGGGGAGGTGTCGCGGGGGGTTCTCGCGGGAGGATTCAAAAATAAAAAATAAAAACTTACCTTACCGGGTCACGAGCCGCCTCCGCTCCTGGCCGAGTCCCACGATTTCCTGCTGCTTTCCTGCTCTCCTGTCTCTGACATGAACAGGACGCAGGCAGCCTCCCTCCCATCCCCTAAGCCAATCACAATGACTCAATGGCAGCGTTGTGATTGGTGGGGACAGCGCCCAGCCGGGCGCCTTTGGGGGGGCATTTTCTCCATAGAGAAAATGCAGTGTGTGCATGACTGGTTTGGTCGGCACCAGAGGGCCGAACAAACAGTCAGGGCCCGTAAAATTGGACAAGCCACTCCTCCCCTATCCGCCCACCCGCCAGCCCCCAACCAGGCATACCCTTCTGCTTTCTTGCAGTGCAAGAAGCAGAAACATACAATGGCATTTTAAATACCATTTTATGTGTCTGCTTCTCGCACTGCGAGAAAGCAGTGGGGTGACACTCCTCAGCCCTAATGGAGGAGCCGCCCCTGACGTCAGAGCTTTTAACAAGATTCTGACGCTTTGCGGTGTCTTCCAAGGTGGTGTGGGAAGTCCCTTTCTCGAATTTGAAGGCACCTTGGATGTGAAACTAATTGGACTTCAAGCAGGTTGTGTTGGGGTTGCATGTGTGCTGCGTGCGGCCATTGCAAAATTGCCAATGAGCCAATGTCTAGTCGCTTCTGCAACAGTTAGCGATAGCTGAGTCATTGCCAAGGCATGCCGAAGACTTTACCAGGATACAGGTAGGGTAAGAAGATTGCGTTTAGATGATTTTTGCTTAAAAGCGTAATGGGTACTTTCCGACTCCAGCCTCGTGGTAAGATGCTCTAGAGGTGGTGGTGGTGATACCCTTTTTAAAAGAAACTGGAAGGATGGTGTTCCCAGTGGGATAAAACTTTACGACTGGGGTCAACGATTTGTCCTCAGGCTTGCAGAGATTATTTGCTCTTTTGCAGTTGGTATGATGGTAACTAGATGACCTTCGTATTCCCTAGAAATCTGTTAATTGCTGATGCTAAACATCTGCTTTTGCAAGGCATCTGTGATTCTTGAAGCCAGTTGTCAATGCAAGCCTTAGTTGTGGTTTACGATGCCATGCAGAGCCACCTTGAGGCGCTCTGTGGAACATAGTAAATATGGAGTGATGCAAAGCAGCACAAGTCACTGCATTGGGTTACTCTGCCCTGCAAAGGTGTTCCATGGATGGATGTGTTGGAACATTTTGGCACATTCCCAGATATCCTATTAGTTGTAATCTTAGGCATGCATGAAAAAAGGTATGCATCCCAGGGAGGTGAAACAAGCAGAAATGCCTTTACATATCCTTGTTTTTTCTTCTATGCATGTTGCAATCTGCAGAATACATAGAAAAAAGGAAAAAGCAGGAAGATGTCCCTTCTAGCACGAAAACAATCCTTTCTGTAATGCAGGCACAGTTGCACCATTGTGCAAGGGAGCCAGCATTGGTGCTAGGCAGCACTGTGTGCACCAGTGCAGGAAAAGAGCAGGAATGCACCATATTTTAGTAGGTATGGCAAAGTCCTGCTCTCTCCATGTTGCGCTGCATCACATCTTCATAAATCTGCCCCTTGGTGTGGATGCCATGGTTTGCTAGACAGCTGGCGAATGTGTCTGGAAGGTTACTCTGGGAAGCTAGAAATAGAGACTCTGTTCGCGCATGCTTATGGCTTACTCTTGGTTCTCCCACCAGGGTGTCACCAAGCCATTGTTGCTCCACTTCAGTGGCCTGCCAGTCATAAATCAGTAGGTGCACTCACTATTAGAAGTACGAACTGGCTATGGTGGTGGTTTTCCAGCAGGATCCATTCTAATCAGTGTTTGTAATCAGAACTTTTTTCCTTTCACAATATTGATTCACTTCTTTTATTCCGTGTTCAGATGTGCTTCTTCTTCAGGAACAGGCCTATAGGCCCTCTTAATAGTTTATGTCTTTGTGGTGAGACCAATAGAATTTTCTGGACAGATGAATGTTTCTGGTGTACTAAATAGAGTACCTTGGCAGCAAGTGTTAAGCTACTTCATAATGTCTTCATTCCCAGTCGTCCAGTGTGGTATCAAGTGATGGGTTCCCTCATCAGGAACCTTTGTGATTTTTGGAGTGGCTAGTTTTGTGGATGACGTTTTTGCAGCCACAGGAGTTGTAGCAATGGGTACTTTGCTGGGTGACTGATTAGCAGGCATGCTGCAGCAGCGCTAGTGACTCCTGGGGATCAGATTCCAGATGGGAGTAATTTGTTACAAGGACTCTCTTGCCAGTTACAGTGAAACGTCTTCTTACTGAATAGGAGCCCATGCCTAATAGCTACTGACATTAGGCGTGTTTTGCTGTGGTAGTTTTGGGCTTAACCTCACCAGGCACAGGAAGTCTCTGGCTGCTGTGTGTACTACAGAGTCTCTACAATTGGGCACTTATTCATGTGACTGGTGCTTGCACTTCATCTCAGGCCAGAAAAACTAAAGGCAGTATCTTGTTCCATCAGATTCAGTCTTCCATGAGATGGCGTTAAACTTAGCTGGCATAGGCCTTTCCTAAGGCAACTCATTCTCATGGACCTACAGCAATTTGCTTGTAGTGTGGGGACTCAGCTACTGCTGTGCTGTGTGCTTCATGCAGATACAGCTACACAGTTGACTTCATTACTCACCACGGAGCAGGGTACCTACTTAGTGGTCAACGACATTTGTTCCCCAACAGATGAGTTTTTGCAGGTTCTGGGACTACATCTATGGCTCTTAGTGGCTACCCAAAAGGGCAGGAGAGGTCCTCACTATGGACCACTGCTGTATGGGCTGTCGTTGCTGCAGGTCAGACTTGGTACGCAGGAGCTTTGGTGTAGGTGGGGGCGAGCTTCAGGATAAACCATTGATAGCTTCCTGTTTTTGTGTGGTTGGAGCCTGAAGCTGCTCTTTTCCCACCCCAAGACTGAGAGTACACTGCTTCAGACCCTTCTCACAGGTGTAGGTTCTCTGATACTTATTTTCTCATCCAGCCTGCAATCAACAGTATGTGAGGGTAAACTCTTTGGAGTTTGGCAGGCAGTCTATCCAGCTAGTGCTGTGTCACACAGTTGTATGTAACTCCGGGGGTCTTGCCCATAGGCATGTGCACGGAGTGTGAGGCTGAGAATGGCTGAGGTGCTTTGCCTTTTTAGAACTTCCTTTCTTCTCTTCCTCAGAGTCTAGGATAATTTTGTCTTCCTCTGTCCGCACTCTAAGATGGCGGCTGGAAAAAGGCGATGAACCAGATTCATCACCTCTGAGGGAGCAGGGCAACAACACACTTCATTCCGGGCCAAGTTGCTAGAATAAATCTCGGTGTGTGCTGTAGGTGCAGAGAAAGGGTGGCTGTTTGGTACACAGATGCTGGTTTTTCTTCATGCAAGCAGTACTGGAGGTGATGGTTTTCAATCTGGACTGACGCCTTCTCCTAGGCAGGTATTTAAGGGGGTTATATTGCCCCTTCCTCTCCTGCTGATTTCTGGTGATGGCTCTTGCTATGCTAGCAGAGAGCAGCAAACTGAGCTTGGACCAGATCAGGTGTGCTACACCATAAAGGAGAAAGAACCACACATGTGTTTACCATGCATGCCAGTGGTCTCCACACGGTCTTAACCACACACGTCTTAATCATGCATATGCCTTTACCATGCATGCTTTCAAAATGAAATATGTGTTGTTAAGGCATGTATGGCAAAGACATATGCACAGTTAAGTCTTTTCAGGTAAGTGCTACGCCCGACCCCTGCCCCCCACCCTGTGACCTAAAACTACCCCTTCCTCCTGAAAACCAACCCCTCCCCACTCGAGCCCTAAAAACGTTTCTGCACCTGCTGAGCCTGAAAATCTACCACAATCCCCCGGGCCCTAAAAACTACCACCCAGCCCTAAAAACGATCTTGCTGCAACAGCTCTAAAAATACCTTGATCCCTGCCCCCCACCCTGAGCCCTAAAATGGCCTCCAAACCCATGCCCTAAGACTACTCCCTCTCGCCTGAAAACGTCCCTGCCTCCAAGCCCTAAAATCTCCCCTGCCCTCCCCTGAGCCCTAAAAACGACCTGAGCAATAAAAGCTTCACCAAACCCCCAGCCGTAAAAACAACCCCGACCCCCTAACCCTGAAAACTACCTCCAACCCTTAAAAATACCTCCCCCTAAACCTGGCCCAAGTCTCACTTACCTCACTATATCCTGCCTCCCCTCCTGATCCTTCCTGCTTCCGCCCACTCCAGGCAGCACCTAGACTGTGCACTTCCTTAACCACGTATATGCCTGGATGAGGCATATGTGTGGTTAAGGCAAGCTTGGTAGCACTCACGATGTGGGAACACATGTGGCTCTTCCCGCGTTGTTCCGACCACTTTCCACTTTCTACATGTCCTACTTTTAAATGCCATGGACTTTGCATTGTGGGCAACAAGGCCTACATATGGGTGTTTTACCAATATTCAAACTGGAAAGTTTTGACTTATCAAAAGGGGTTACTTTGACAGCTCAAGCTACAGTTTTTACACTGCGACAGTCAGGCTACAATGGTAGGCCTGAAGCCATGTTTGTAGTGACCTTATAGTGGGTGACACAATAGGTGTTGCAGTCCACTAAAGAAATTTCATTTAGAGGACCTGGGTACATTTTCAGCTATATACTAGGGACTTATAGGTAACTTAAATATGGCAGTTAGGTGTATACAAGTTTGATCACGTTGAAAGGAGGACTTTAGGCACTTTACCTCTACTTAGCAGGGATAAAGTGCTACAGCCAGCAAAAATAATTAAGGCAAAAATCTGAGGGCACGCCACACTAAAGATGATAATTTCCTAAATGGGTGCTCTAATTTATTGAGCCCTAAATAATTGTTCCCTATTGAATGCCTGTATCTTGATTAGAGAGCTCACTTTTACAATGTTTCCAATTTTTCTCAATTTGATCATGGTGTGAATTTCAATGGGTTTTCTTTGTCTAGTACAAAGATTGCTTATTCTGAATTCATTCTTTAATGAACCGAATATTGTTTTAATGTGTTTACAATATTGTTAAACAGAAGTTAACACTATTATTGTTGCTTTTGGTCAAGAAAAGATATTCGCAAACAAGAAAATACATCTATGCATGTATGTATGTTGCCAGCTAAAAACTTAAAGCAGATGTCATAAGCAGAACTGTGAAAAAATATTTTTCCTGATAGATAAGAAAGTATTTCATAGTTATACATTCTCTAAGCTCAAAAGATATTCATAATTCAGGGTCTTATATATGATTTTGTTTTGTTTCTACCTGCTAATTCTCGATTAGATGTCATATTTCTTTCCTATGTATAAACGTGATGTCAAAATGCACCTTTTATTTGTCTAACTAACCGCTATATACATTGACATCCGAGGATCACTAAGTTTAATTAACCCGTTGACCATGGCGCGGATTTCGTTGCAGTGCACGCATATTAATGAGTGGGCGTGTTTCGGACGGCCCCCGGCCGTCCATCGCACACGCCCACTGTGACGTCGGATGGCCGGGGGGCGTCCTACGCATGCAACGGGTTAAACAACTTCAGCCTTCTACATTATATTTAAATTTTCACTTAGTTATGATATAACAACCTAATAAGTCTTGTACTCTGAACAAACAGTATTATTTTGTATAATGAGTTATTTGTCAAATGCAATAATACATGACTGACTGAGTCTGCACTTAGTTTTGGATAGGCTGCAGTTGCATGCACAAACTACCCTAATTTTTAGATCTCTTGACACTGGAATTTAAATTCTCATTAGAATAAATCTCTCAACCTAGGGGAGAGGGCTAGGCAGGTTGAAGATCTGGGCAGATAGTTTGTTTTATAGCAAATTCCTAAACAGATTATTAGACAACTTGAATTTCGATATGGGGCATAAATCAATATTATTATTTTTGATGAAGCAGGATCTCTAAACCTCAATCTCTTGGTATAGTCATCATACAGCACCCTCCACTGGTTGTATAGACCTTTGGTAGTCGACTTGAAACATCAAGGGAGAACTAGCATTCAGAAGACATGTGAATTTCAATAAATCAGTATAGTTCTATAGTAATGACAGAGACGATGATAAGCAACCATATAGGTTTATTTTCAGATTATTAGTTCAGTACAAACATCAAACCTTTCAAGGATTAATCAACAATATCATTACAGGCAACGGTAAATACCGATTTCTTCCGAATCGGTATTCCAGCACATCTGGAATACCTACATACCCACCCCTTAGATTTACCGATTTTTAATTACCGAATCGGTAAAATTCGGTAATTAAAAATCGGTAAATCTATCCTACCTACATCTAGCCCTAACTGCTAAAGAACACTAATTAAGAGCAGAATTGAAAGTCCTTGATCATCCATATTTTGCTCCCACATTTCAGAACCAATCCCATGGTCGCATATGCCAGCATCCCCGAATTCACACTCTCACACAATTAGGTACACATCTGCTTGGCTTGAGTGTTGCATGTCCACAGGGTAAAAGAGGCTCCTTTCACCATAATCTCTTCATGTCTATGCCTGGTTCTCCTCCCAGGCATCACGATCAATCTAGTGCAAAATATTAAGCCTTTCTCTATCTTTCAAGGGAATTGATAAGGGACCTGCAAGGAAAGAACAGCAAACCAATAATATTAAAATGTGTAGCAGTCATCTAAGGCCTAAAGTCAAGCTAAGTTAGCTCGAGAATCAACATGCAAGGGCATTTTAATGTTGTTAACCATAAGAAAACAAGCTGTCATCATTACAACGTGACTATTTAATCAATGTAAATAAATGTGTTATTTATTCACTACTCTACATTATAATTTCCAAACGTGCCCAGCAACGTTATATATGATACTGCATACATTTGAAATACACAAGTTAATGAGTTAAGGCACACGTTGAATATATGGATTATATACTGGAACATGTGAACAGAATATACACAGAGGGAGGAGTCTATTTTACGCTGCTCCATTATCATTTACTGTCACAAAGAACATGAATTTATGATTGTAAAACTATTAATTGAAGGGGGAATATATCATTGTTAATTGTTTTTAGAACATTGAATTAGAACGTTGGGAGCTGCATTGAAAACAGTAGAGTGCTCCGGGCTTCTAATGGCTGGTGGAAGCCCGGAGCTCCAACGTTCCAATATTTGCCTTTGTTCACAGCCTCTCAGAGCCCAAAGGGATTTAAACCCGCTTGGGCTCCGAGAGGCATTTGTTTTTACTAATGAGAGCATTCTGCCCTCTAGGCTTAATACCCTTAGAGCCCTCTGTAGCGGGCTCTACAAACCCCTTTAATGTTGGAATGGGCCTTTAATGTCCGGTAGAGCCCGCTACAGCTGACTCTAAGGCTATATTAGCTTTGAACCACTTTTGCTGAATTGTTAACAGAATTGTAGCTTTAGGGGTTACCTTTCTGCTACTAATGGAGCTGGGGCTAAACTTTATACTATTCTCTGGCTACAAGAGTAATTGGGAATTCCACATTAATGCAAATATTTTACAGTAACACATTTGTCTTCTATACATATGGCATCTGTATGTGAAAACATAGGTTAAAAGAGCGATTTCTAAACACAACAAACATAAGAGGTTGCTATAAAGTCATCAGTTGTGTGCATTGCCACTGTGCCATATCTCCATTGGCATGATTCAAGCCAAAAATGCAAACTTTTTAAAATGTTTTAATTTCTCAGTAATCACTCACTTAGAATATTTAATTATTACATTCTAGATAATTAATATTTCATTTATGTTTCAAACATAATTGACATGGCTGCATCATTAGTGCTTAGCAGTAAATAATGACCACAGTGTACAAGCTGTTAAAGGGGTTATTTTTGTCCATTACTCCACTATCTCTAACAACATTAAACTGCGCTGAACCAGACAATTTAATTCAGGTCCTCAGATCTTAGACCTGTCAACTAATAGAGACTTCTCGAAAAGTACAGAAATACACAATATGCAGCGCATTATTTTTTATGATTGTGATGCTTGAATTTATACGGACAGAGCTAGAAGCCTGTTGCTAAGGAATACGAAATCCTTATTATTTTCTCCTCCCCTTGAATAGTTTTCATAGTTTCCCTATCCTGTGATATGACTGAGGTGCTAACAGAAGGAATGTGAAACTGCAGGACATGTTGAAGCCAGGGCTATTTTTGAATATCTGCCAATGAAAAATTATAACTCTAAATTGACTCATATCCTCTGTGATGTGGCCAAGGCCACTAACAGGAAGTTGCTCTTTTAAACAAAGCCCCTCATCAAACAAACTTCTTCAAGTATGTTCTCCCATCCTCAAATCAAAAACGTACACATATATAGATCCCTCATTCCGCCAATTTGGAATTCTGAATTATAGCAGCGTAGGTATTTCATTAATATAAACACACATTGGCAAATAACATAGATCTGGTTTCATGTGCAACCACATGTAAATTCAGGAATGCTCTAATGCATGTTCTGTTTCCCATGTTAATTTTGATTCATTTGCCTTTGCCAATACTGGGGAAAAGTTGCAAAAAAGATTGCCTTCCTTAGAGCATGCAGATAAGAGATGAATAAAGGAATGTGACAAACAGCTTCATGATTTCACGCACTTGTCACATGTGAAATAGTCCCTGTAGGATTCCAATGGAAGCATTTCAATGCAAGGTAGAGTAAAATACAAATGTTCAATAGCCTGAATTGGCATGGTAATACTCCTCTACATGAAACCAAGCCCAGTCTATGTATATTTTAAAGCATTGGTAAAATTAAACCTTGTACACAGCCGTGCTGTCAAGCCAGATCTAAAATGCATACTATTCAGAAGAGCATAGGGAAGGCCCAAAATAATGGCACTTTGCCTGGGATGAATAATATTTTAGTTGTGGGTGGTCTGTATATTGGGTGACTGATAGGTGTATATTGACCCAAGGAAAGCTGAGAAATAGTGTACTGTTATACCCTGAATTCCGTGAATGGGTTGGAATATGTGCTGTAAAGAAAGGAGGCCTAATAAGAAGTCAAATATATTTAGACTCAGATCTAGATCTGAGTCCTTGTTATAGATAGTTATTAGTTTGCTTTGGGTTAGTCAGGTAGCAGAGTTTTGAGTTTGAGATGTCATAAAGTTTGTAGTGAATGTTTGATTTACGAAGAAGCCCCAGAGGGAGGATATTTAAAGCCCTAATTTGAATAGAAACAGATGTAGTCATCATTTTAGTTCATCTAATGTCAAGATTTTGTTTTTCTTGATGCTTAGTCTCTAAGACAAAAAGCTGTGCCCTAGTTGAATGAAAAAATATGGAGGTATGAGACTCATTATATGTTGACTGCAAGATCATCTGGGAGCATGGTAAATCCAACAGCCTATCCATTTTTACTGTGAGCATGGGTGTTAGAACCGGCTGTCTCTAGTTGGCAGAGGTATACACTTCTGACAAATAGGGACACACCTTTTCTAGTCAGGGCAAGGGGATCACACCCTTGGATAACCCCTGCTCACCCCCTTGGTAGCTTGGCAGAGCAGATCTCGGAGGCTGTGCGTTAAGCATTTATGACCACATACAGTAATAAAGTGAATACACTACAAATGGACACGACACAGTAGTATTATAAAAATAAGGATTTTTATATAAGGCTTAGCACAAGACCAAATAACAACAAAAATATACACAATCTTGATAAATACTCTGGGAAGGGAAAAATAGTTCAAAGGTAGTTTCTTCTTTAGCACAAAGTCTTTCGTATCAAAGCAAATCTTCTTCTTGGAAACACAGTTCTTAGCAACAAGGTAACCCACACGGGGGGCTACACGACGTCGAGGCAAAGTTAATCCAAGGGTTCGGCGTTGACCGCGAGGAGCGCTAAGTCGAGCCCGGAGTCACACGGACCCCCAACAACACAGTACCTTTGGAAAATGAAGCACACGAGGATCAGCGGCGTCGAGCAATCCGGCGTCGCGTCTTCGGTGTCGATCAGGCCTCAGCAGGCGTCGTTGTCGATGATGCGGTTGCAAAGTGTGAGCAGCGCTCACGGCGTCGAGAGGGCACACAGTTGATGCGATCAGCAGCGGTGCAGACACGAGGTCCCTTGGAGCTGGAGCCGAACTCACTACTCACTGGCTTTGCTGCTGGCGTCGGTCGGGCCCGGCGGCCGGCATCAAGGAAGCGGGACACTTGAGCCGTCACTCACGGTGTCGAGCTGGATTCGGCGACGTCCGTCGGCGTCGAGATTGCTGGCTCTTTCAGAGGTGCTGGGTTCACAGGTTCCAGCAATAGCACTTTAAGAAGATGAAGTACTTTAGCCCTGTGACTTCAGCAGGAGACTGGCACTCTTCCAGTCCTTGGAGATTTTCTTAGCAAGCGTGAGAGTACACACACAGTTCCTCTCTCCTGGTTCCTTGGCAAAAATAAAGAAGCACTGCAGGATTCCCCACAGCAAACAGCACACTGGCAGAAGGGGTAGGCAAGTCCTTAGATCAGCAGGCCTCTTGTCCTTGGTTACAGGGTTCCTTGTCAGAAGTGATCTGATTTCTTGGTTCAGGGGTCCTTCTCTTATACCCCTTTTCGGCTTTGATCCCTTTGTCCATGCAGGGGAATTTCCCAACATCCTGGGTCTGTTGTGGGTGGAGCCAGGCGGAAGCATCTGGCCTATTCACTGAGCAGGGCTGGGCCCTCAGACGCCCCGCAGGAGGTGGAGCCAGCATTGTCACTGGCAGGAGCAGAGCTAACGGCCTCCTGGCTGGAGGTGGGGCTAGGATCGTACATGGCAGGCACAGAGCCATCAGCCGCTTGGCAGGAGGTGGAGCCAGCATTGTATCAGGCAGGGCAGGCTATCAGCAACTACTCTCCCCCTACTCTCAACGCAAATGTCCCACTCATCCCACACTGACTCATCCAGACCTCTGGAGCCACCCAGCTCCTGTCACACACACGCAAGACCAGCAGAAACCAGAAATGGTTAGACAAGAAAATAGACACTTTCTAAAAGTGCTATTTCCAAACCCAGAGTCCAAAAACCATCCACACCAACGGATGCGTAATTAAACCCCGAGTTCAGGGATACCAAACTCGACATTGCACCATGATCCCCGAGCCCGCTAGGATTATAGTATTAATAACCCCGGCAGCCCATTCTAACTAATGGAGAGCAGGTTACCTCGCAATAGTGAAGAACGAAGATGGCTGTAATTCACTATTAGGACATGCCAACTTGGTCAGGCGTGTCCTACCTTATACTTACAATGCACCCTGCCCGTGGGCCTACCATAGGGGTGACTAACATGAAGTCAAGGGAAGGTTTGAGGGGCTGGCAAGTAGGTGTACTTGCGCAGCCCGCGTGACAGCACTAGGCTGCACGTGGGTCTCGCAATGACCGACCCATAGACATTCTTTTACGAGGCCGCTCTTGTGGGTGGCACAACACGTGCTGCAAGCCCACGAGCGGCATTTGTATTTACAAGCACCGGCACTCCTGGTGCACTAGACTAGGGACTGATAGTAAACCAAATAAGCCAAACATGGATACAACCGATACATCAATTTAACATAGGGAGCACTTGCGCTGTGGCACTGATCAGCAGTGGCACCGCGCCCAAAGCATATACCAGCAAAACATCGAAAAACAGTGGAGGCAAACAGAAAAAATGGAGGAGAGACTCAAGCCAATGATGTCAGGTCTAACACGTGTCCCCTCCAGCTGAAATGTGGGGAGAACTACCCTTGACCTAGGGAGTCCTCATCACTAAGGCGGAAAAATCTGAACAGACCATCAGCATTGGCGTGATCTGTACCAGGGCGGTGTTCCACCGTAAAGTCCATCCCCTGTAGGGAAATGGACCACCTCAACAGTTTCTGATTCTCACCCCTTATCTGCATCAACCATCTGAGGGGCCTGTAGTCTGTCTGAACCCGGAAGTGAGTCCCAAACAGGTAGGGTCTTAGCTTCTTCAGCACCCAGACCACAGCAAACGCTTCTCTCTCTATCGCACTCCACCTCGTTTCCCTGGGCAGTAACCTCCTACTGATGAAGGCTACAGGCAAGTCTCGGCCCTCTTCATTCACCTGGGCTAGAACAGCCCCATGCCATGCTCTGAAGCGTCCGTCTGGACAATAAATTATTTCGAGAAGTCGGTGCCTGGAGTATAGGTGCTGTGCACATTGCAGTTTTCAGGGTGTCGAAGGCCGTTTGACAGGCATCAGTCCAGATCACGTTTCGTGGCTGCTTCCTGGAAGTCAGCGAAGTCAAGGGGTGCACAATGTTACCGTAATCCTTGACAAACCTCCTGTAATAACCTGTGAGTCCTAAGAAGGCTCTCACCTGAGTTTGGGTTTTGGGCGGCGCCCAAGCCAGGATGGTATCAATCTTGGGTTGCAGGGGGGCAACCTTGCCGCTCCCTACTTGGTGCCCCAAGTACACCACCGAACCCTGCCCAATCTGGCACTTACTGGCTTTGATTGTGAGGCCTGCTCTGCGCAGGGCCAACAACACTTCCTGGAGGTGGCGCAAGTGTTCCTCCCAGCTGGCGCTGAACACTGCGATCTCGTCCAGGTAGGCGGCACTGTAATCCTCCAGTCCAGCCAAGACCTGGTTGACCAACCTCTGGAAGGTGGCAGGGGCATTCTTCATCCCAAAGGGCATCACCCGGAACTGGTATAGCCCATCTGGTGTGGAGAATGGGGACCTCTTCTTTGCCCCATCGGTCAAGGCGATCTGCCAGTACCCAGACGTTAGATCAAACGTACTAAGGTACCGGGCAGCCCCCAACCGATCTATGAGCTCATCAGCTCTGGGGATGGGGTGCGCGTCAGTCTTCGTGACCCAATTGAGTCCTCGGTAATCCACACAGAACCGGAGTTCCGGTGAAGCACCAGGCGCTGCAGCCTTCGGGACCAAGTCCACTGGGCTGGCCCAAGGACTGCTAGAGGACTCAACCACCCCTAACGCAAACATCTTGGAGACCTCCTCCTTAATGTATGCTCGAACCTTGTCAGTCACCCTGTAAGCCTTGTGCTTCACAGGAGGGCTGTCTCCGGTGTCAACGTCATGGACACACCAATGAGTGACACCCGGAACCAAGGAAAACAGATCCGGAAATTGTCCCAACAGGTGGCGACAATCCTGCTTCTGCTCAAGGGTCAGTGTGTCAGAGAGGACCACACCATCCACTGACCCGTCTTGCTCTTTAGCACACAGGAGGTCAGGGAGAGGCTCACT
The DNA here is from genome assembly GCF_964263255.1 of Lissotriton vulgaris. NCBI lineage: Eukaryota > Metazoa > Chordata > Amphibia > Caudata > Salamandridae > Lissotriton > Lissotriton vulgaris. The sequence continues at coordinate 384,467,080 of NC_141689.1, forward strand.
CTCCTCCTCCATTCCAGCATCTGTAGCTAGGAGCATGCCCACTTCGGACCTTTCTAAGTGGGGCTTCGAACGGTTGACATGCAGGACCCGCAAGGGGTTCCTGGGAGATTTCAAGTCCACCAAAGTAGGTGACATCGCTCTTCTTCTCCACAACCTTAAACGGTCCAGTCCACCTGTCCTTGAGCGCACAAGGTTCCACAGGGGACATGACCCACACTTCTTGACCAGGCTGAAGCTCTACCAGAGTGGCATTCCGGTCGTACCATCGCTTCATCTCCTCCTGGCTGGCCTCCAGATTTGCCTGAGCAAGTTCTCTGAAGCGCCGAGTCTGGTTCCGAAAGGCCAGCATGTAGCTGTATACATCCTGGGGAGGTTTCTTGGGAGATTGCTCCCAGCCTTCCTTGACCAGACTCAAAGGCCCTCTCACCGGGTGACCGTACAAAAGCTCAAAGGGGCTGAACCCTAGAGACTTCTGCGGCACCTCTCGGTAAGCAAGCAACAGGCATGGCAAGAGGACGTCCCATTTCCGCCTCATTGGTTCTTCAAGACCCATGATCATGCCTGTCAGGGTCCGGTTGAATCTTTCAACCAGCTCATTTCCTTGAGGGTGGTAAGGAGTGGTGAACTTGTAGGTTACCCCACACTCCTTTCACAGAGACTTCATATAGTTCGAAATGAAGTTGGTGCCCCGGTCTGACACCACCTCTCTGGGGAACCCCATCCGGGAGAAAACACCCATCAGTGCCCGTCCCACCACGGGGGCCATCACTGTGCAGAGAGGGATGGCTTCCAGGTACGGTGTGGCATGGTCCACCAAGACCAGGATGAACCTGTTGCCCAGGGCTGTCTTGGGGTCCAGGGGCCCAACAATGTCAATACCCACCCGGTCAAAGGGGGTACTGACCACTGGAAAAGGTTGGAGGGGAGCCTTCTGCTTCCTTCCGCTTTTCCCACTTGCCTGGCAAGTGTGACAAGTCTTACAATGGATTTCTACATCCCTGCGCATCTGAGGCCAATAAAAATGGGTGACAAGCCTGTCATAGGTCTTGTCCTGCCCCAGATGTCCAGCTAACGGAACGTCATGAGCCAAACCCAGTAGGAAGTCTCTAAAGCGCTGGGGTACCACCAGCACACGGGCTGACCCAGGCTCAGCAGCCTTAGGCTCGCTATACAGGAGGTCGTTCTCCCAGTACACAAAATGTGACCCTGACTGATCACCTGAGGATTGGGCTGAGGCCTGCTGCCTCATACCCACAAGAGAAGGGCACACCTTCTGGTCGGCACAGAATTCCTCCCTGGAGGGACCACCATCCTGCTGCCAATGGGTCAGCTCGGGCAGGTCTCCCAGTTCGGCAATTTGTTCCCCTGTGGGCTCCAGGGCATCCCCCTCAGGGTCTACCTCCTTCTGGACCACGGGAACTACGGGGGCCGGTTTCCCGCGCCTCCTGCCTCTTCTCTTCACAGCTGGGTCCTGGGCCGTACTTCCAGGCTCCGGGACCCCATCAACACCCTTACTCGCTGTCATCGATCGAGTGGTTGCACACACCCACTCTGGCACGCCCAACATTTTCAAGTGCGTCTCCCTCTCCACCTTAGCCCAAGGGGAGTCTTCTAAATCATTGCCCAGGAGACAATCAACAGGCATGGCGGGCCTCACAGTACCTTGAAGAGTACCTGAAACTCCCCCCATTCAAAGGAAACCTGAGCTACCTCACACTCTTTCTGGGAGTTGTCGGCAGCTATCACAGGGTAGAATGCGCGGGGAACCACCTGCTCTCTGGACACCAAGTGACACTTGACAGCTGTCACACTCGCTCCGGTGTCTCTGAGAGCTTCCACTCTATGGCCATTAATGGTCACCCACTGCCTATATTTACTAATGTTACTAGGCAGAGGGGGTGGAGGGACCATTTCCATGTCTCCTAGCGAGACCAGGGACATTTCTGCGGGACCCCTCCCACCAGGGACAACCATCTCCTCCCCTCCCAGGGCTACACTCGCCAACTGACGGGGGGTGCACGCGGCGGTGCATTCGAATCCTTCTTGGGACACTGGGGGTCATAATACCGGTGTCCCACCTGCCCGCAACCGTAGCAGGATAGGGGGCCCCTATGAACAGGTTTACCCGTCGGGGCCCCTGGCTTCTTCTCAGGGGGAGGCTGGGAACCCTTCCCTTGGTTCCCTTGGGGATTACTTTGGGGCCCTTTCTGAGACTCCTTCTGTTTACCCTTGTCCCCCCCACTCTTCTGCTGGGGACCCTGCCCACCTTTGGCTGAGTCTCCCACTGGACCCTTGTGGACTCTGGTACTGACCCAGCGGTCCGTCTCCTCAGCAAGTTTTCTAGGGTTAGATATCTTGCTATCAATAAGGTGCTGGCGCAGCTCTGGGAAACAGTTATTAGACAAATGCTCCCAAGCAAACAAATCATAAAGAGCTTCATAACTTTCCACTTTGCTGCCCTTTACCCAACCATCCATGGCTCTGCAAAAATAAGACACATATTCAACCACGTCGTACCAGGCAACTTCTTACATTCTCTAAAAGCTTGTCTGTACTTCTCGGGGGTTAGGCCATACCGCAACATTAAAGCATCTTTCATATGAGCATACGACATCCTATCCTCAACAGGCATGTCCAACAGGGTATCTCTCCCCTCATTCACAAAGCGACCCCACAACCCCGCTCCCCAATTCTTCTCAGGAACCTGGTGGGCCAACAATGCTAGCTCATATGCTTTAAACCTCTGACCAATATCTTCGTTCCTATGATAATCTTTTATCACATCTTTGGGAAAATAAAACCTACTTTCTGCAGGCCCAGATGGGATGCTGCCACCAGAGGGATTCAATTCTAACTTCTTAGCTTGGATGTCCAACTCCCTCAACTTGGTATCACGCTCCTTCAAGCCGTAGTCGTTTATCTTCGCTCTGTCGAATTCCTCCACAACAACAACAGGGGTAGTGACTCCGGTGTCACTCATAGTCAAAACTGGCAGTGTTCAAAAAATCAAGCTTCAGAAAAGCGGAGAACCAAAAAATGGAATCCTTCCAAGTAGATTGTGACTGCGCTATGGTCTGCTTTCACTATGTAGGGCACACTAATCACTGCACATGGGTCATAAATGCAAAGTTCAAATCCTCACCGCTGACCCACCAATGTTAGAACCGGCTGTCTCTAGTTGGCAGAGGTATACACTTCTGACAAATAGGGACACACCTTTTCTAGTCAGGGCAAGGGGATCACACCCTTGGATAACCCCTGCTCACCCCCTTGGTAGCTTGGCAGAGCAGATAGGCTTATCTCGGAGGCTGTGCGTTAAGCATTTATGACCACATACAGTAATAAAGTGAATACACTACAAATGGACACGACACAGTAGTATTATAAAAATAAGGATTTTTATATAAGGCTTAGCACAAGACCAAATAACGACAAAAATATACACAATCTTGATAAATACTCTGGGAAGAGAAAAATAGTTCAAAGGTAGTTTCTTCTTTAGCACAAAGTCTTTCGTATCAAAGCAAATCTTCTTCTTGGAAACACAGTTCTTAGCAACAAGGTAACCCACACGGGGGGCTACACGACGTCGAGGCAAAGTTAATCCAAGGGTTCGGCATCGACCGCGAGGAGCGCTACGTCGAGCCCGGAGTCACACGGACCCCCAACAACACAGTACCTTTGGAAAATGAAGCACACGAGGATCAGTGGCGTCGAGCAATCCGGCGTCGCGTCTTCGGTGTCGATCAGGCCTCAGCAGGCGTCGTTGTCGATGATGCGGTTGCAAAGTGTGAGCAGCGCTCACGGCGTCGAGAGGGCACACAGTTGATGCGATCAGCAGCGGTGCAGACACGAGGTCCCTTGGAGCTGGAGCCGAACTCACTACTCACTGGCGTTGCTGCTGGCGTCGGTCGGGCCCGGCGGCCGGCGTCGAGGAAGCGGGACACTTATGCCGTCACTCACGGTGTCGAGCTGGATTCGGCGACGTCCGTCGGCGTCGAGATTGCTGGCTCTTTCAGAGGTGCTGGGTTCACAGGTTCCAGCAATAGCACTTTAAGCAGATGAAGTCCTTTAGCCCTGTGACTTCAGCAGGAGACTGGCACTCTTCCAGTCCTTGGAGATTTTCTTAGCAAGCGTGAGAGTACACACACAGTTCCTCTCTCCTGGTTCCTTGGCAAAAATAAAGAAGCACTGCAGGATTCCCCCCAGCAAACAGCACACTGGCAGAAGGGGTAGGCAAGTCCTTAGATCAGCAGGCCTCTTGTCCTTGGTTACAGGGTTCCTTGTCAGAAGTGATCTGATTTCTTGGTTCAGGGGTCCTTCTCTTATACCCCTTTTCGGCTTTGATCCCTTTGTCCATGCAGGGAAATTTCCCAACATCCTGGGTCTGTTGTGGGTGGAGCCAGGCGGAAGCACCTGGCCTATTCACTGAGCAGGGCTGGGTCCTCAGATGCCCCGCAGGAGGTGGAGCCAGCATTGTCACTGGCAGGAGCAGAGCTATCAGCCACCTGGCAGGAGGTGGGGCTAGGATCGTCCATGGCAGGCACAGAGCAATCAGCCGCTTGGCAGGAGGTGGAGCCAGCATTGTATCAGGCAGGGCAGGCTATCAGCAACTACTCTCCCCCTACTCTCAACGCAAATGTCCCACTCATCCCACACTGACTCATCCAGACCTCTGGAGCCACCCAGCTCCTGTCACACACATGCAAGACCAGCAGAAACCAGAAATGGTTAGACAAGAAAATAGACACTTATTAAAAGTGCTATTTCCAAACCCAGAGTCCAAAAACCATCCACACCAACGGATGCGTAATTAAACCCCGAGTTCAGGGATACCAAACTCGACATTGCACCATGCTCCCCGAGCCCGGTAGGATTATAGCATTAATAACCCCGGCAGCCCATTCTAACTAATGGAGAGCAGGTTACCTTGAAATAGTGAAGAACGAAGATGGCTGTAATTCACTATTAGGACATGCCAACTTGGTCAGGCGTGTCCTACCTTATACTTACAATGCACCCTGCCCGTGGGCCTACCATAGGGGTGACTAACATGAAGTCAAGGGAAGGTTTGAGGGGCTGGCAAGTAGACATTCTTTTACGAGGCCGCTCTTGTGGGTGGCACAACACGTGCTGCAAGCCCACGAGCGGCATTTGTATTTACAAGCCCCGGCACTCCTGGTGCACTAGACTAGGGACTGATAGTAAACCAAATAAGCCAAACATGGATACAACCGATACATCAATTTAACATAGGGAGCACATGCGCTGTGGCACTGATCAGCAGTGGCACAGCGCCCAAAGCATATACCAGCAAAACATCAAAAAACAGTGGAGGCAAACAGAAAAAATGGAGGAGAGACTCAAGTCAATGATGTCAGGTCTAACAATGGGGATTTGAAAAGCTGTCATTTTAGTAATATTTTGGTGACCTGGGTACTAGATTAAGTTTGAGTCTGAACTAGCTGAGTGTGTAGGAAAAAGTGTAGTAATTTCAACCTGTATTTTCTAAGTACTACTTTTGAGTGATTTAAACGCTGAATTACACTTTATTAAGACATTTCTGCTGCTGTACTCTGACATGGTGTAATTGGGGATGCTGTGTCAGTTACGCTAAATGTTTATTTTAAATCTAGGAGCGACACTTTGGGACATATTACCAACAACTAGCGATAATTATCGCTATGTTGGTTTAGCGGCAATATTTTCATCGCCGAGCTGCGGCGATTTTTATCTCTTAGGAACCTTGCTATTATCAAGGTATATCTCCTAAGCGATAAAAATCGGCCGAAATGCATGAATATCGCTGAAAAGTCAGCGATATTCATGCATTACCGAGCTAATGCTCTTAGCCATGTTATCCACCTACCATTGGATAAGAACTGCTCAGGGGCAGGTGTTAGCTTTTGGAGATATTTGCGCTTAGCGCCAATATCTCCAAAAGTTGGTAATAGGAGATAGCGATGTTAGCGACTGTTTCCAGTCGCTAACATCTTGACACGCCCACTTTGCATGTCATTAGTGATAAATATCACTGACATGCAAAGCGGGGCCCAAGATGGTCGCTATCTCCTACTAGCTGTCGCTAACTGGTGTTAGCGACAGCTAGGTAATAGGGAGATAATTTTATCTACGCTTTCTTGGCTTTTAAAGCCAAAAAAGCGGAGATAAACCCCCTTGATATTATGCCCCTTTGTTCACAGACATTGGATGATTTTGAGGAAGCATTTACTTAGACATTGTGTGAAATACGAGGTCTGTTTTCTTGGGTCGAGGTCTTGGGCAATGGTAATATCTAGCAAATAAATTATCAGGCTTGATTTACTGCCAACTTCCCTCTTCTTTGGCTATATTCTTTTCACCTAAGCACAAAAGCAGGCATCTCTAAGCACAATAAAAGGTCACTATGTATGCATTGGCAGTGTGCCACATCTCCATTGGCATGATTCAAGCCTACAATGTTAGATTTTTTTATTTTCTGAAGTTCTGAGTAAACACTCATGTAGAATATTTAATTATTACATACTAGATAATCAATATCTAATTTATATTTCATGGATAATTGATTTTTTTGCTGACAGGGCTGCATCATTAGTGCTTGGAAGTAAATGAGGCCCACAGTGTACAAGCTGTCAAATGTGATATATATTTTTTTATCATTAATCTACTATCTCTAATAACATTGAACTGAGCTGAACCAAACAATTTAATTAGGGTCCACAGATTCTAGACCTGTCAACTAATAGATACTTCTTGAAAAGTATAGAAGTACACAATATGCAACGCATCCTTTTTTACAATCGTGAGGCATGAATTTGAACTGACAGAGCTAGAAACCTGTTGCTAACGAAAATAAAATCCTCATTCTTTTCTACTCCTCTTGTATAGTTTTAATGATTTTTATATCCGGTGATATGACTCAGATTCTAACAGAAGTAATGTGAGACTTCAGGACATTGTTGAAGCCATAGCAATGCCTCAAGCTATTTTTAAATATCTGCAATGAAAAATGATAGCCCTAAATTGACTCATGTAGTCTGTGATGTGGCAAAGGCCATTTCCAGGATGTTGCTCAAGTCAATCGAAGCCACACATCAAACACACTTCTTCAAGAATCTTTTTCCAAACTGAAATCAGAAACATACAAATATTTAGATCTCTCATTCTGCTGCAGTACTTTTGTAATTCTGAATTAAAACAGCCTAGGTACTTCATTTATATAAAACACATTGGCAAAGCCTAATGGGTCTGGCTTAAACACGCAAGCACTTGTAAATGCAGATATGCTCCAATGCATCCATGCTGTTTCCCAACTTAAATTCTATTCTTTTGCCGATGCTAGGAAAACTGACCAAAAAGGATTGCTTTCTATACAGCACGCAAATAAGAGATGAGTACATGAATGTGTCAAACATCGTTATGATTGCATGTACTTTTGACATGTAACATTCCTCGCTAGCATTCGAATGGAATCATTTCCATGAAGGGTAGAATAAAGCATCACATTTTCATTAGCCTGAAGTAACAGGTTACTACTCCTCTGGGTGACCTAAAATGAATACTGTGCAGGACAACTTTTCAATGAGAAAGGGCTTATAAACCTTTGGTGTGTGATTTGGAAAGATTATAGAAGAGCACTGTGGATAACATCATCTACAGACCATGCCAGCGGATCAGATGAAGTTGACTCTGCTCTTAAAATTACAACTGTGATTTGAATATCTCATAAAAGCTAAGACTGTACTATGACACTGTATGGGCCCGATGTAGGTAGGGCGTTACCGATCGGTAACGGCCGAAAATACCGATTTTTGGCCCTTACCGATCGGTAAACAGCCATCGAGATGTAGGGAACAAAAAACATAAAGAATCGGAGTGAAAACCGAATCGGAATGAGTACCGAATGGGAAAGAATCCGATACGTACATACCGAAAATCGGATATGTACCGAAACGGAAAAACACCGAATCGGATGCAAAGACCGATTCGGACCATGTACCGAATCGTTAGTGACACCGAATCGGAAAATCACCGATTCGGTCCATGTACCGAATCGTTAGTGACACCGAATCGGAAAATCACCGAATCGGTCCATGTACCGAATCGTTAGTGACACCGAATCGGAAAATCACCGAATCGGTCCATGTACCGATTCGTTAGTGACACCGAATCGGAAAATCACCGATTCGGTCCATGTACCGAATCGGTAGAAAGACTGATTCGGACATGAGCCGAATCGGAAAACATGCCGATTCGTATGAATCGCCGATCGGGAAATTCCCCGATTCCGACAGTTGGGGAGATGTAGGGAGGCACAGAAATACCGAAATCGGGTCAAAATCGGTAGAATTCACTCTGTATTTACCATGGATTGCAATCAGGTGGTAACCAACTCCAACCCATATAAACAGGCCCAAAATGCATTGCAACTTGCAGGATGGCAGCTTTCTATGTCATTGCGAGGCGGCTACGGCTACAGCAGGAAGGACAGAGGGAATGGCTAAGAAATGAACAGGTCTACAGACAGAGGATAACCCTGTTCATGCTCACAGAGGCAGAGATACTACAGAGATACAGGCTGGACTCTGACACCATACTTGAGCTCATCAGGGATCTCAAGCCATTCTTGGACCACCACACCCCAAGGGCACACGCCATCCCTGCGCACATCCAGGTGCTATGCAGCCTACACCTGCTAGCGTCTGGCAGCTATCAAAGTGGAGTAGCAGCAGCAGGAGGGGTGAGCCAGAGCAGCCTGTCAAGGTTCTTCCACATATTCCTTGATGCCATGATACACAGGATGGACCAATACATCTCTTTCCCTGCAACCCACGCAGAACTGCTACAAACCAAAGCTGACTTCTACCAGATGGCACAATTTCCCCAAATCATCGGTTGCATAGATGGCACGCACATTCCGATTTGCCCACCAGCGGACACCGAATACATATACCGCAATCGCAAGTCTACACACACCATCAACGTGCAGGTGATCTGCAATGCAAAGTGCACCATCACAGACCTGGTTGCAAAATTTCCAGGGAGTACCCATGACTCCTATATTTTCCAACAGAGCGGCATATATGCACGGCTGATGGCTGGCGAATTTGGAGAAGGATACCTCCTAGGTGAGACACATCATCAGACCCCCATAACACATAGTAGCTAGGTGGAATACATGTATGCATGTGTCTAATGTGACCCCTTTCTCTTCCAGGCGACAGTGCATATGCCCTCCGCTCATTCATACTCACCCCCTACCTCAACCCCTCCACACCCAGCCAAAGGAGGTATAACCGGGCCCACATACGCACAAGGAATGTTGTCGAACGGACCTTTGGCATCTGGAAAAGTAGATTCAGATGCCTGCACAAGAGTGGAGGTGCAAGGCAGTATACCCCCATCACCTGCTGCAAGATCATAGCTGTATGTGCAATGTTACACAACCTTGCGGTGAAGAAGGGCACTGAGGTGGAGTTGTCTGACTACGAGGACCATGACGACGACGAAGCTGTGCCACTGACACAGCCAGATGGGGTGTGTACGCCAAGTGATGGCAGATACAGACGTGAGGAGATTACTGCGAACTATTTCTGACTGAGTACAGATGCAAAGACAGCAAAATGTTGGTTGGAAAACACAAATTTTAATACTGTTGCAACACAGTTACAGCACTTATGTGCAACAAAAAATGGTGAATAAGAAAAAAAAATAAAGTCCAAGGTTCAGGTTGCCTCACCCGCCCTTGCAAGACTACTTCTTTGCCCGCTTGCCAGACCCACTGGGGTGTCCCTCAGCCCCCTCTGAATGCCCAGCAGCATCAGCGGAGCGCCTGGTGCTCCTACGTGGCTCAGACGCAGCGCTGGCCGGGCTGCTGCGGCTGCTGCTGTCCCCAGCATCACCCAGGTCCAGGGCAGGATTGGAGGCGGTGTTGGAAATAATCATGGCCTCCATAGCAGTGGTGATCCGGGCCATCCCCCTTGTGAGCTCAGCCGTATGCTGACTCAGGCTAGATTCCTGGTTCGCGCTGCGATGGCACAGTTGTGCCGTCGCCGCAGCAAGGCGGCCCATGGCGCGGTTCAGCACCCGGGCATCCTGCCTGCGCACCAGCTCATGCTCCTCCTGTCTGCTAGATGATTGGGTAATGGCAGTGGTCAGCCTGCCTAACCCTGCTGCCACCTCCTTGTTCGATTCCACGAAGGCCTGGAATCCCTTGACCAATTCTCCCATCTGCAGGTTGTGCTGCAGGAGCTGGCGTTGGCAGGCCATCGTGGATCTAGCCTGTTGCCTCTGAATCTTCACCATCTGTCCCTCGAGGCCCAGGAATACACTGCCCTCCCGTGCTGGTGCAGCAGTGGTGGTGATGGTACGGCGCCGGGCACTGCTGCTTCCGGCCTGCTGAGTGGGCTGGGGTGCCACTGGTGGGGGTGTGGTGCTGGCCGGTCCCTGAGCCCCTGCTCCCAGGACAGGTAGTACAGGTGGCAAGGCCATGGTTGTGGCAGGAGCTGGTGTAGGCGGAATGGTGTCCCTTGTAGGGGAGTTCTCTGGGGAGTACTGCAAGGGGGGTGTGCTGGCCATTTGTGGGGAGTTCAGTGCATCGAAGTCTATCACCAGGTCTCCCTCCATACCTAGCCCTAGGGTGTTTCCGTCCTCCTCCTCCTCCTCCTCCTCCTGGGCAGCCTGGCTGGTGCTCGGCCCTGCGACTGCAGTGTCAGACGGTGCTGCTCCCTCTGATGTCAATGTTGTTCCGCCTGATGGGGCCCCTAGGTACAAAGAAGCATTTGTAAACTGAGTGCCGATGTATTACAGTCAGTACAATTTAAGCATTCCACATGTCCTTGCATCTCCTTACACTGTGTCACACTGTTTCCTGTCTTGTGATTCTGCACTGCCATGTTTAGCTAACTGCTGCTGACTACATGTACCATGATGCTTGTCTCTTGTATGTTGGTGACAGTACTGTGCTGGGGTGTGCCTATGCATTGTGTCTAATGGGGAGGTGTCTGGTAGGGTGTGTCATGATGCGCATGCTTCTTACCTGTAGCTGTAGCTCTTGCAGAGCTGTCCAGGGTCCCAATTCCACTGACACTCTCCCTCTCAATGGTGCTGGAGACCAGTTCCTCCAGCTCGGTGAGGGGTGGCGCCGGGTTCCTGCCTCCTCCAGTGAGTCCAGCCTGCCTCTGTATCTCAGCCATCTTCTTTTTTGTGAGGCTGCGGATGTCGTAGAATCTCTTTTTTAGTTCTTCTACGGACCTGGGGGTGACACCCGCAGCATTCACCTTTTGGGCGATCTCGGCCCAGATCCTCCTCTTGGTGCTGTCTGGCACATTGAGGGACAGCTTTCCGAACAGCTGGCGGTGCACCCTCACCACCTCCTCGACCAGCACCTGAAGCTCGGTGGTGGTGAACTTCGGCTTCCTCTTCTGGGAGGACTTCTGGCTTTCGCACTGCTCTGCCATGTTCTTCAGGTCAGTTGACAACCTCCTACTCCAACTGCTGCAAACTGTGAGTGTTGAGCTCAGGCTGGCTCTCCAGAAACTTCTTAATTAGCTGCACCTGCCAGGGTTGCCACTCCCTGTTTGGGTGGGGGAGGGGGAGTCACCTCATTGGCTGAATCGGCTTTTACCGAATCGGATATTACCGAATCGGTAAAATCCGATTCGGTATTATCCGAATCAGTATTATCCGAATCGGTAAAAGCCGATTCGGTTTCTTCAATGCATTCCTATGGGCTTTTTCGCCATGGGTGTGTTTTCATGGCTACGAATCTATGATTGCCGAATAGGATTTTACAGAATCGGCTTTTACCGATTCGGTGTTGGCCGATTCGGTAATTTCCGATTCGTTGTTAGCCGATTCGGTACTTCCCGATTCGGTCCTTGCCGATTCGGAACGTACCGATTCTCATTACCGATGACGACCGAATCGGTATTCATTCGCTTTTTTTTCCCTACATCTCGTTTTCCAATTTCAGAATACCGATTCGGCCCGCCTCGGTATTTTGAATTCGGAAAATCGCGTTCACCTACATCGGGCCCTTAGTCATCTCATTTGAGTTGTTATCAGTAATGTCATGAGTGATGTAATATGTGAGGTCATAAGCAATACATTGTGGGGGCATGAGTTATAGTTAACTCAGCTAACTATAACAGTTGAATTTCTCTGGTTTTGTGTGAGTAAAATCTGACCCTAACTATAATGTCCCTGTACATTTTGTTTTTTTAGTGAATTTCTAAGGTTATTTAAATTCTATTTTCTAACTATAATGTCCCTGAAACTTTTGGGTATGTTAGTGAATATATCTATATCAATAAATAGCTAAATATTTCTAATTATATGTATGAATACATATATATATATATATATGTTTTTCAGTGAATATATATATATATATATATATATATATATATATATATATATATATATATATATGTATATACATATACATATATATATATTCACTGAAAAAACCATAGGTTATAGACCATATATAGTTAGGAATTAGCATTTACAAAACCTTATTTTACTCACACAAAACCATTGAAATTTCATATATAGTTAGTTCCACTAACTATATATCGCGCACCCGCAATCCACTGCTGATCATGTCACATATTACATCATTCATGACATGGTCAGTGACATCACTGATGACATCACTGATGACAACATCCAGTGACTATATGTTTCTGTAAAGTTAAAATATGTCTTACATATTGAAGAATGAGTGGATGTATAAGTGTCTGGATGAAGGATTTAGTAGGTGCATGACTGACTGTATGAGTGAGGGATTAAATGTGTCTCACTGAGTCCATGGGTTAGTGACTAAACTGTCTTAATTTGTGCATCATTATGTCTGTTGTTCTGTAAACTGCTGCATGTGTTGATCAGTAGCTATATGAGTAACTATATGGGTTATTGATTGGTTGCCCAAGTATTTGTATGGGAGACTGTGTGTGTGTGTGTGGGTGGCTGGGAGGTGTGTGACTCTGTGCATAGATGTGTGAGCAGTTGATTCACTACATGTATGGGTTCAAAAGTGCATGTGGAAACAGCTGTATGGGCGGTTGATTGTGTGCATGAGTGTATTGGTGAGTGAATGGATATCTCAGTGCTACATGTCAAAGTAAGTACATATGTAAAACACAGTACATGTGAAGGTTGACATATATAAATAACTGTGCATAAGAGCCAGTGAATGTGTGAGTGGCTGTATGGATCATTGTGAACTTGTATCAGTGAGTGTATAAGAGAGTAAATATGTCTTAGAATATGTTTGAATAAGTAAGGTGTGTATAACTGTATAGTTGAGGAAATTGAGGTGTGATTGATTCTTTGCATGACTGACTAGGTGTGTGAGTAACTCCATGGATGAGTGACAATCTGTTAGTGTCTGTTTACACTGAGTGTATCTAAGGTTATATTAGAGTCTGAAGAGGTTCATCGTATTATCACATGAATGATGTCATCAGTGATGTGATCAGTGATGTCATTTGAGATGCCATCAGTGATGTCATCAGTGATGTCATCTGAGATGTCATCAGTGATGTCATCAGTGATGTCACTGACCATGTCATGAATGATGTAATATGTGACATGATCAGCAGTGGATTGCGGGTGCGCGATATATAGTTAGTGGAACTAACTATATATGAAATTTCAATGGTTTTGTGTGAGTAAAATAAGGTATTGTAAATGCTAATTCCTAACTATATATGGTCTATAACCTATGTTTTTTTCAGTGAATTTCAATGGTTTTTTATAGCAAATATGAAAAGCTTTAAAATGTCAAGTACATGGTAGGTAAAAACATTTTCGTGTCTATGCACGCTGATGTGCTTTGAACGCTGCCCCCCCCTTTTTTTCTTTTAGGAGTATTCTCTCTTTGCAGATAGTGAAGGGTAGGTAACGCAGGCCTTTGCCCCCGTTGTAATCCATCGTGCCTGCTTCTCTCTCCATTTGATTGATTGTTATCCAAGCATTTACTGTTTTAGAATTGGTTCTCTTTGGTTCATTCTCTATTTACAAACAAGCACAGAGTCGCAATACTCTGTTTAGTCTTTGCAGATAGTGAAAAATCGTTTAAAAAAACAAAAGGAATCGAGCAAAATCAGTAGGCCACTAATGGGATCTCTTTTTGACCTCGCTAAAATAGAAACATTAGGAACAACCCCTCATGAGAAATACGAAACTAGTGAGATGAACTGAGCTCGACACCATGATGGCTGCAAGACAGCTCGGCTCCGCCACCCACCCCGCCCAAAATAACGACAAACCCTATGCAAATATTATAAATATATACAACACATCAGCAAAGTAACAGGGTAAAACGTTTTATTAAATAACTATTTACATTGCAGCCTGCTGCAACATCCATCACTGTTCCTGTCGAGGTAGCATAGCTGGCGGCCTAGGGGTGGAGGACCGTTGTGCAAATTGCCCGGGGACGACACCATGCGCCAAGTCTCGTCCCCAGTACATCCAGAGCTGATGTCCGACAAGTTGTGTGTGAGTATGCCTTGCTGATGCCGCCACCCCCACCACCACCTTTTTGTAGCCTGATCCCGCTAGCCCAATCGATCGAGCATGAGACTCATGCACTCTGATCTCCTTGGCCTCAGTCAAGCATCAATAGTAAGATTTTCATACGTGAGTGTAGGTTCATGGTTTTCCATCCACAGACTAAAAGCCTGGAGTGGGAGCGAAATGGAAAGGGGCGACCATTCGGTCCCCCCGAACGTATGGCGGAGTACCACGATCCCCCCGGGAAGCCATCTTGGGCGGGAGGCGCGTCTCGGCTGGTATGCCCGAAGCGGCGTAGCCGGGGCGCGCTCTTTTCCCGCCCTGGAGTGGGCTGGCCTAGACACTGACGCGGCCGGCCACGCCCTTTGGGGCAGGCAGGGGCGGGTTTACGCCCGCCCCGAAGACGGATAAAAGGAGCAACAAGCCAAGTAAGCATCCTCTTGTTCCTGTGCTCTAAAGCTGCACCTCCTCGCTGCACGTGAGCTCGAGACGGAACGAAGAGCCAATTTTGAGCGGGGTAATCTTTCTTTTTGTCTTACATTCTCTGTCGGAGAATGCCTAAGAAAGTCGGAAAGCGAATGACTACCGACCAGATGCAGCGTTTACTCATGAAAGAAGTGACCGATCTGAAGAAACGGATGGCGGATAGAGACGGGGAAGAGGGACCGAAGCGACCCTTGGCAGGAACTGCTCCGGGAGGAAAAGGCAAGAGGCCCAGAAGGGGAGCAGCTGGGGGGGACATCCCGGTTCCCCGTGCCCCACTCGAAGAGCCAACTCCGGTGCCGGCAGAGGGGAATCCGATTCCCGTGGTGATCACCCCCGGGTCCGGGGGGGATATGCCGCCCGAGCTGGCAGCACAATTGGCAGCGTGGTTGGGAAAAGAAAGCGAGGGCGCCACGGCTGACGACGCACGGGTGTTGATGAAGCAACTGCGTGAGACGAGGGAGGCGGCGAAGGCTTCATCGCCAGTTATCACGCCGGCTGCGGCAGTAGAAAAAGCACCAGGAACAGGTCCAGCCGCAGATACAGCTTCCGGTTCAGGTAAGCGGCCATTGCCGATTGCGAGGGACGAGTCTGCACCTTCACAAAGGGAAAAGTTGGGTCAACATGTCCCTCTGGCTATTAAGGAGAAGATATGGGCAGATGAGTATGTAAACATCTTCTCGTTGCTTACCGATCATTATGAGATGGAGCATGTTAAGAGCCAAAAGGAGCTCATGCATCCGAGTGTTTGGCGCGCAAAGATGGCCGCCTTTAAAGTTGATGAAAACATTGGCACTTGGGGGAAGGCGTGGGGAATTTTTACCTCCATCGTGGGCGAACGTAGACCTGAGTTGCTGTCCGAATTGCCGATATACCAGACACGAATCATGGAATATTCCGTATCATATGGGGGCAATCAGTGGTTTTGTTACGATAATATTTTTAGAAAAGCAAAGGAACACGATAAAAACTTAACTTGGGATTGTTACGATTCTGTTTCATGGTCAAAAATGGAGAGTACTGGTATGTTAAAAGTGCCATTAGTAGGGAGTAGCGGGGGTGAATCCTCCCGCCAATATGCCGGGACCCCCTTTCGATCAGGTACAGGTAACGAGTACAACTCGAGGCCAAACGGCAACACAGGTAAAAGGGGGATTTGTTGGAACTTCAATAGAGGTAAATGTACGAGGCCCCAGGGGTCATGTAAATTCCGTCACGAATGTGGAGGGTGTGGGCAGCCATCCCATCCGGAGTCCATGTGCAGAGCCAAAACGGGTGATAACGGGGGGAGAGGAGGCGCCAAACAGGTCTAAAATAGTCCGAGGGGCGCCTTTACCTACTCCGGTTGATACCATGGCAATGATTCCTTGGCTCAGCGAATACCCGGATCACTCTTCCGCTGGGGTGTTGAGGAACGGGTTTTCATATGGTTTCCGCATCCCAGTGGGGGAGTTTCGGGGTGTAAGAAAATGTAAAAATCAAATGTCGGTCTTGCAACATACGACCGTGGTACAGGAAAAGATTGGGAAAGAGGTTACTCGAGGTCGAGTCGCCGGTCCATTTGATGAGCCACCGTGTGCTAACTTTGTTTGTTCTCCTTTGGGGGTGGTCCCTAAGAAGGATCCGGGTGAGTTCCGACTGATACATAACTTATCAGCCCCACGTGGTCTGTCCGTAAATGATGCAATAGACCTGGATGTGTGTTCGGTGCGGTACGCATCTTTCGATGAGGCCGTGGCCATGTTGAATCGCCTAGGGCCCGGGGCGCTGATGGCAAAGTCAGATATTGAGTCAGCGTTCCGGTTGCTCCCGGTACACCCAGACGATCAGCGTCTCCTTGGTTTCATGTTTCAGGGTCAGTATTACATGGATAGATGTATGCCAATGGGTTGCTCTATTTCTTGTGCATATTTTGAGCAGTTCAGTTGTTTTCTGCAATGGGTCTTCACAAGGAAGACGGGTTTACAGCATGTCATGCATTATCTCAATGATTTTCTATTTCTGGGGGCGGCCGGGGGTCCCGAATGTGGACAGGCTTTGAATGAATTTTGTATTTTAATGAAGCATTTCGGTGTGCCATTGGCACCAGGTAAGACTGTGGGTCCCTCGACTTGCCTCGAGTTCCTGGGGATCGAACTCGACTCTGTGGAAGGTTGTTTTAGATTACCTAAAGAGAAGGTGATAAGATTCAGGGCTGCCCTGGAAGCTTGTATTAGCGAGTCCAAGGTCAGGCTGCATCAGTTGCAACAATTGGTGGGACAGCTGAATTTTGCCCTGAGAGTCATGCCGATGGCCCGCCCCTTTTCCCGCTCGATCGCTCAAGCCATGGTCGGCCTGAAGGAGGCTCATCATCGCACACGGTTATCGGCAGAGGTTCGTCAGGACATGCGCATTTGGTTGGCATTTCTGGCGGATTTCAATGGTCGAATTGTTTGGAACAAACCGGCGGTGTCCTCCGAGGAGCTGGGGCTGTGGACAGATTCGGCAGGGAGCACTGGTTTTGGCGCCATATTCGGCACACGATGGTTGGCTCAAAGATGGCCGTTATGGTGGCATGAGTGTGGACTGACGAGTAACATTGCCTATTTGGAACTTTTTCCCATTCTTGTGGCCCTGAAAACTTGGCCCGAAGGGTTCAGAGATCACTCTGTGGTGTTTTGGTCTGATAACATGACCGTGGTTGAGTGTATCAACAGCCAGGCAGCACGATGCAAATGGATTCTGAGATTGCTCAAAGAAATTGTGTTATTGTGTATGCAGTTGAATGTACTATTCAAAGCAAGACATGTGCCTGGGGTAATGAATAAAGCGGCTGATGCGCTTTCTCGTTTTCGTATGCAGGCCTTCTGGGGTTTTCTGCCCACAGCGGACCCGGTGGCGGCACCTTTCCCCGAAGCTCTCTGGTCTCTCGGTGCCCTGAATTACAGAACCTCGTGGGAGAGAGTTTAGCACCCAGGACGAGGAAGGCATACCAAGGGGCGTTCCGATCCTACTGGGCCTTTGTGGGGGATGCTAGGAGGGAGCTTTGGGGTCAGGAAGAACTGGTAGTGGATTTTCTGCTGTCCCTACATCAGGCAGGCAAATCAGTGGCTACGGCCCAGAGGCATCGGGCCGCCATTTCCTTTATGGCAAGGGCTCATGGGATCCAGGACCCGACTGCGTCTTTCATTGTGCAAAAAGCGCTACGTGGGTGGCAACGCCTTGAGGGTCGCAGAGTAGATGAAAGGCGCCCGATAGGTCTGGATAGGTTGGCTTTGTTATTATCTGTACTTCCGGCAACCTGTTCATCCCAGTATGAAGCAGTGTTATTCCGAGCCGCTTTTGTGCTAGCATTCCATGGGGCTATGCGGGTAAGCGAACTAGTGGCAAGGAACAAACAGGATACCATGGGGGGACTATGCCGAGAGCACGTCCAAGTCAGGGGGGAGACAGTGACTGTCTCATTTGTCAAGTCCAAGACCGATCAGGGTTCGATGGGGGACTGCATAATGATACGAAGGATTCCCGGATCGTCCATGTGCCCGGTGGGTTGTGTTGAGGAATATTTAGCGCAAAGGGTGGCATCATGGGGGGGGACCTTGTTGAGACACGCTGACGCCACCCCACTGACGAGGTTTCAGTTTCAGCGGGTGCTTGCGATGTCGATTTCTGCCGCGGGCATGAACCCCGGAGAGTTTGGGACCCATTCCTTTCGGATAGGGGCTGCTACCGAGGCTACAGCCAGGGGTCTGAATGTCGATCAAGTAAAACGTGTGGGGCGTTGGTCCTCGAATTGTTATAAAAGGTATGTGCGGTTGCACATGTTGTGAAGCTGTAATGATGTACTCACGCTTCTTGTTTTGTTTGGTTTCAGTTGCGCGAGCCTACGAGGCAGGGCAGACTGTGCAGTCGACCCAACACCGGGCCAGCGGTCAGACATCACCGGCTGTGAAAAAGGAGGTGTGGGTCGTGGGCCACTCATACGTGAGGCGTGCCGCGGACGTATTCAAAGCAGGTGACATGATTCACGTGGCTGGGGAATACGGGTACAGTGTGTCCTTCTACGGAAAGGGCGGGCTCTGTATTGACCAGTTTCGCTCATTTTTCGAGGGTTTGTTAGGGCGGACAAGGTCACCGCCGTCTGTAGTCATAATACATCTTGGGGGCAATGATTTGGTGACCACTGGTAGACGACTTCTTCTTGAGGCGATGCTTTCCACGGTAAGTTGGTTAGCGAGAAGAGTTCCAGGGTGCACAATTGCATGGTCCCATATGATCCCACGGAAAGTGTGGCGGGGGGCTCTTTCGGTCTCTGCTCTGAATCATTCAGTAAGGAAAATTAATAATAAAGTGAGTAGACTGTTCCGTTCAAGTACACTGCATTCTATTTCGCATGGTTGTATTAAAGGGGACAGTATGTATTTGGGGGATGGTGTTCATTTGACTCGAATGGGGAACGAGTTACTCATAGGAGACCTGATAGCTTGGTTGAAAACTTTAATACATGACCTTTAGGCAGGAGTGTTGTGGGGGGTCCGGATAGCCGGTCAACTATCCGGCCTGTGGCGGTAAGGTCATGATCGGTGAGCAGTAATTGGAGGATCCCTATGGGTGGGCGTCACCCATTACGGATGGGAGCGCTCAAGGGAGGTGGCCATTGGCCCCTCAACGGGGAGGCGGTACCTTCTAAGGATGGGCCGCCGAAAGAAAAGGAAAGGCGGTCAAGGCCCCTTCCTGGGTAGGAGGGGCTACAGCCCCCTCCTGGGGAATTTCCCGGGGCCAGGACATCTGCGACGGCAGATGTGGTAAGTTGTGTGGGGTTTGGGAATGGGTCTACGCTACCTTCTAGATACCTCACACGTGTCCTCGGACGACCTTTAAATGGCGTCGAGTTTATTGGGGCCCCCGTCAAGTCAAGGGAAATTGGTAAATGCACTTGAGGTACGCCTCTGTGCGGTCGCCCCTCACAAGTGAGGGGGATATGTCTGGTTTAGGGATCCTGACACCGGTTACGACCTTGCCGTTGGCCCTTAAACGTTAGGATGTACAATTTCAAGTTAAATGTTTTGTAGGATGTTAGTTCGGCTAGGAGAACCTTTGTATTAGAGAATATGTTAAGGTTAGCCAAACATCGCAATGTGAAATGAAATTGTGCATTAATATGAAACTGTTATTTTAATGTTTTAATTTTGTTTCATATTTTAATAAATACGGCCGGGAGGGTCACTCCCTCCCGTCTTCCAAAAGTTCAGAACCGTTTCCGGTGTCCCATCCTTGGGGATTGTGTTGAGAGGGGGTGGCGGGTATCTCGGCCATATGGAAAGGGGCGACCATTCGGTCCCCCCGAACGTATGGCGGAGTACCACGATCCCCCCGGGAAGCCATCTTGGGCGGGAGGCACGTCTCGGCTGGTATGCCCGAAGCGGCGTAGCCGGGGCGCGCTCTTTTCCCGCCCTGGAGTGGGCTGGCCTAGACACTGACGCGGCCGGCCACGCCCTTTGGGGCAGGCAGGGGCGGGTTTACGCCCGCCCCGAAGACGGATAAAAGGAGCAACAAGCCAAGTAAGCATCCTCTTGTTCCTGTGCTCTAAAGCTGCACCTCCTCGCTGCACGTGAGCTCGAGACGGAACGAAGAGCCAATTTTGAGCGTGGTAATCTTTCTTTTTGTCTTACAGATACTCTGTCGGAGAATGCCTAAGAAAGTCGGAAAGCGAATGACTACCGACCAGATGCAGCGTTTACTCATGAAAGAAGTGACCGATCTGAAGAAACGGATGGCGGATAGAGACGGGGAAGAGGGACCGAAGCGACCCTTGGCAGGAACTGCTCCGGGAGGAAAAGGCAAGAGGCCCAGAAGGGGAGCAGCTGGGGGGGACATCCCGGTTCCCCGTGCCCCACTCGAAGAGCCAACTCCGGTGCCGGCAGAGGGGAATCCGATTCCCGTGGTGATCACCCCCCGGGTCCGGGGGGGATATGCCGCCCGAGCTGGCAGCACAATTGGCAGCGTGGTTGGGAAAAGAAAGCGAGGGCGCCACGGCTGACGACGCACGGGTGTTGATGAAGCAACTGCGTGAGACGAGGGAGGCGGCGAAGGCTTCATCGCCAGTTATCACGCCGGCTGCGGCAGTAGAAAAAGCACCAGGAACAGGTCCAGCCGCAGATACAGCTTCCGGTTCAGGTAAGCGGCCATTGCCGATTGCGAGGGACGAGTCTGCACCTTCACGAAGGGAAAAGTTGGGTCAACATGTCCCTCTGGCTATTAAGGAGAAGATATGGGCAGATGAGTATGTAAACATCTTCTCGTTGCTTACCGATCATTATGAGATGGAGCATGTTAAGAGCCAAAAGGAGCTCATGCATCCGAGTGTTTGGCGCGCAAAGATGGCCGCCTTTAAAGTTGATGAAAACATTGGCACTTGGGGGAAGGCGTGGGGAATTTTTACCTCCATCGTGGGCGAACGTAGACCTGAGTTGCTGTCCGAATTGCCGATATACCAGACACGAATCATGGAATATTCCGTATCATATGGGGGCAATCAGTGGTTTTGTTATGATAATATTTTTAGAAAAGCAAAGGAACACGATAAAAACTTAACTTGGGATTGTTACGATTCTGTTTCATGGTCAAAAATGGAGAGTACTGGTATGTTAAAAGTGCCATTAGTAGGGAGTAGCGGGGGTGAATCCTCCCGCCAATATGCCGGGACCCCCTTTCGATCAGGTACAGGTAACGAGTACAACTCGAGGCCAAACGGCAACACAGGTAAAAGGGGGATTTGTTGGAACTTCAATAGAGGTAAATGTACGAGGCCCCAGGGGTCATGTAAATTCCGTCACGAATGTGGAGGGTGTGGGCAGCCATCCCATCCGGAGTCCATGTGCAGAGCCAAAACGGGTGATAACGGGGGGAGAGGAGGCGCCAAACAGGTCTAAAATAGTCCGAGGGGCGCCTTTACCTACTCCGGTTGATACCATGGCAATGATTCCTTGGCTCAGCGAATACCCGGATCACTCTTCCGCTGGGGTGTTGAGGAACGGGTTTTCATATGGTTTCCGCATCCCAGTGGGGGAGTTTCGGGGTGTAAGAAAATGTAAAAATCAAATGTCGGTCTTGCAACATACGACCGTGGTACAGGAAAAGATTGGGAAAGAGGTTACTCGAGGTCGAGTCGCCGGTCCATTTGATGAGCCACCGTGTGCTAACTTTGTTTGTTCTCCTTTGGGGGTGGTCCCTAAGAAGGATCCGGGTGAGTTCCGACTGATACATAACTTATCAGCCCCACGTGGTCTGTCCGTAAATGATGCAATAGACCCGGATGTGTGTTCGGTGCGGTACGCATCTTTCGATGAGGCCGTGGCCATGTTGAATCGCCTAGGGCCCGGGGCGCTGATGGCAAAGTCAGATATTGAGTCAGCGTTCCGGTTGCTCCCGGTACACCCAGACGATCAGCGTCTCCTTGGTTTCATGTTTCAGGGTCAGTATTACATGGATAGATGTATGCCAATGGGTTGCTCTATTTCTTGTGCATATTTTGAGCAGTTCAGTTGTTTTCTGCAATGGGTCTTCACAAGGAAGACGGGTTTACAGCATGTCATGCATTATCTCAATGATTTTCTATTTCTGGGGGCGGCCGGGGGTCCCGAATGTGGACAGGCTTTGAATGAATTTTGTATTTTAATGAAGCATTTCGGTGTGCCATTGGCACCAGGTAAGACTGTGGGTCCCTCGACTTGCCTCGAGTTCCTGGGGATCGAACTCGACTCTGTGGAAGGTTGTTTTAGATTACCTAAAGAGAAGGTGATAAGATTCAGGGCTGCCCTGGAAGCTTGTATTAGCGAGTCCAAGGTCAGGCTGCATCAGTTGCAACAATTGGTGGGACAGCTGAATTTTGCCCTGAGAGTCATGCCGATGGCCCGCCCCTTTTCCCGCTCGATCGCTCAAGCCATGGTCGGCCTGAAGGAGGCTCATCATCGCACACGGTTATCGGCAGAGGTTCGTCAGGACATGCGCATTTGGTTGGCATTTCTGGCAGATTTCAATGGTCGAATTGTTTGGAACAAACCGGCGGTGTCCTCCGAGGAGCTGGGGCTGTGGACAGATTCGGCAGGGAGCACTGGTTTTGGCGCCATATTCGGCACACGATGGTCGGCTCAAAGATGGCCGTTATGGTGGCATGAGTGTGGACTGACGAGTAACATTGCCTATTTGGAACTTTTTCCCATTCTTGTGGCCCTGAAAACTTGGCCCGAAGGGTTCAGAGATCACTCTGTGGTGTTTTGGTCTGATAACATGACCGTGGTTGAGTGTATCAACAGCCAGGCAGCACGATGCAAATGGATTCTGAGATTGCTCAAAGAAATTGTGTTATTGTGTATGCAGTTGAATGTACTATTCAAAGCAAGACATGTGCCTGGGGTAATGAATAAAGCGGCTGATGCGCTTTCTCGTTTTCGTATGCAGGCCTTCTGGGGTTTTCTGCCCACAGCGGACCCGGTGGCGGCACCTTTCCCCGAAGCTCTCTGGTCTCTCGGTGCCCCGAATTACAGAACCTCGTGGGAGAGAGTTTAGCACCCAGGACGAGGAAGGCATACCAAGGGGCGTTCCGATCCTACTGGGCCTTTGTGGGGGATGCTAGGAGGGAGCTTTGGGGTCAGGAAGAACTGGTAGTGGATTTTCTGCTGTCCCTACATCAGGCAGGCAAATCAGTGGCTACGGCCCAGAGGCATCGGGCCGCCATTTCCTTTATGGCAAGGGCTCATGGGATCCAGGACCCGACTGCGTCTTTCATTGTGCAAAAAGCGCTACGTGGGTGGCAACGCCTTGAGGGTCGCAGAGTAGATGAAAGGCGCCCAATAGGTCTGGATAGGTTGGCTTTGTTATTATCTGTACTTCCGGCAACCTGTTCATCCCAGTATGAAGCAGTGTTATTCCGAGCCGCTTTTGTGCTAGCATTCCATGGGGCTATGCGGGTAAGCGAACTAGTGGCAAGGAACAAACAGGATACCATGGGGGGACTATGCCGAGAGCACGTCCAAGTCAGGGGGGAGACAGTGACTGTCTCATTTGTCAAGTCCAAGACCGATCAGGGTTCGATGGGGGACTGCATAATGATACGAAGGATTCCCGGATCGTCCATGTGCCCGGTGGGTTGCGTTGAGGAATATTTAGCGCAAAGGGTGGCATCATGGGGGGGGACCTTGTTGAGACACGCTGACGCCACCCCACTGACGAGGTTTCAGTTTCAGCGGGTGCTTGCGATGTCGATTTCTGCCGCGGGCATGAACCCCGGAGAGTTTGGGACCCATTCCTTTCGGATAGGGGCTGCTACCGAGGCTACAGCCAGGGGTCTGAATGTCGATCAAGTAAAACGTGTGGGGCGTTGGTCCTCGAATTGTTATAAAAGGTATGTGCGGTTGCACATGTTGTGAAGCTGTAATGATGTACTCACGCTTCTTGTTTTGTTTGGTTTCAGTTGCGCGAGCCTACGAGGCGGGGCGGACTGTGCAGTCGACCCAACACCGGGCCAGCGGTCAGACATCACCGGCTGTGAAAAAGGAGGTGTGGGTCGTGGGCCACTCATACGTGAGGCGTGCCACGGACGTATTCAAAGCAGGTGACATGATTCACGTGGCTGGGGAATACGGGTACAGTGTGTCCTTCTACGGAAAGGGCGGGCTCTGTATTGACCAGTTTCGCTCATTTTTCGAGGGTTTGTTAGGGCGGACAAGGTCACCGCCGTCTGTAGTCATAATACATCTTGGGGGCAATGATTTGGTGACCACTGATGTCATCAGTGATGTCATCTGAGATGTCATCAGTGATGTCATCAGTGATGTCACTGACCATGTCATGAATGATGTAATATGTGACATGATCAGCAGTTATTATTATTTATTATAGGAGCTTATAGAGCGCCTGGTGACGTCTCTCGACGTGTCCCCGCGCTATGGAGAAGAGTGTTACTTGGATGGAGCAGAGCATCAGACAGTTTAAGTGGTGAAAAGATAAGTTTTTAGATGTTTCCTAAAGAATTTTTCACTTTTTTCCTGTCTGATATTCATAGGAAGGGTATTCCATTCCTTGGCTGCGAGAATGCGAAAGGATCTACCTCCAAGTCTGGCTTTTTTTGGGCGCATGATCTTAAGCAAACCTGTTCCCTTCGAGCGAAGGGATCTGGGAGGTTCATAGGGTGAGGCTAAGTCAGACAGATAGGAGGGGGCTCTGTGGTGAACAATTCTGTGGCACCAGAGAAGGGCCTTGAATATTATTCTCTTTTTTATGGGCAACCAATGTAGAGCATCCAAGGAAGGTTTGGAAGGAGCTCTTCGCGGAAGTCGTAGCACAAGGCGTGCTGCTGAATTTTGTAGGACCTGTAACTTCCTGATGTTTTTTTCTGAGGTTCCCAAAAGAAGCACATTCCCATAGTCAATTCGAGATGTGATGAGGGCCTGCGTCATGGTACGCCTGGAACTCAGGGGAAGAAGATCCAGGGTGCGACGGAGTGTCTTCATCACTCCGAAGCATTTTCCAACTGTTTTTTTGACATGACTGTCAAATGAAAGTTTGGTGTCAATCCAGACGCCCAAGTTCTTGGCCTCCTGACTGGGGGTGGGTAATGATCCCAGACATGAGGGCCACCAATCCTTGGTCCAGTTGGTGTTGTTCCCACCTATGACGAGTACCTCTGTTTTTGTTCCGTTTAATTTGAGGCAATGCTCATTCATCCATGTAGCCACCTTGCACATACATGAGTTGAAGTTATCTGCCTCAGAGGAGGGGGATTGAGATAGGGAGATCAAGAGTTGAGTGTCGTCGGCGTAAGAGACAAGCTCTACGCCGAACGATTGGATCACCTCTGCCAAAGGGGACATATATAAATTGAACAGGGTGGGACTCAGGGCCGAGCCCTGAGGTACCCCCTGTTCTAAGATCAAACTTTCAGAGAGATAGATCCCTCTTTGGACCTGAAAGCTTCTGTTAGTTAAAAAAGCCTTCAGCCAGCATAGAGCCTTTTTAGTGACTCCCGCTCTGTTTAGACACTGTAGCAGTATGGAGTGAGCTACAGTGTCAAACGCGGCACTGAGGTCCAGCATGATCAAGGCCATTGGCCATTGGCCAGTGGATTGCGGGTGCGCGATATATAGTTAGTGGAACTAACTATATATGAAATTTCAATGGTTTTGTGTGAGTAAAATAAGGTATTGTAAATGCTAATTCCTAACTATATATGGTCTATAACCTATGTTTTTTTCAGTGAATTTCAATGGTTTTTTATAGCAAATATGAAAAGCTTTAAAATGTCAAGTACGTGGTAGGTAAAAACATTTTCGTGTCTATGCACGCTGATGTGCTTTGAACGCTGCCCCCCCTTTTTTTCTTTTAGGAGTATTCTCTCTTTGCAGATAGTGAAGGGTAGGTAACGCAGGCCTTTGCCCCCGTTGTAATCCATCGTGCCTGCTTCTCTCTCCATTTGATTGATTGTTATCCAAGCATTTACTGTTTTAGAATTGGTTCTCTTTGGTTCATTCTCTATTTACAAACAAGCACAGAGTCGCAATACTCTGTTTAGTCTTTGCAGATAGTGAAAAATCGTTTAAAAAAACAAAAGGAATCGAGCAAAATCAGTAGGCCACTAATGGGATCTCTTTTTGACCTCGCTAAAATAGAAACATTAGGAACAACCCCTCATGAGAAATACGAAACTAGTGAGATGAACTGAGCTCGACACCATGATGGCTGCAAGACAGCTCGGCTCCGCCACCCACCCCGCCCAAAATAACGACAAACCCTATGCAAATATTATAAATATATACAACACATCAGCAAAGTAACAGGGTAAAACGTTTTATTAAATAACTATTTACATTGCAGCCTGCTGCAACATCCATCACTGTTCCTGTCGAGGTAGCATAGCTGGCGGCCTAGGGGTGGAGGACCGTTGTGCAAATTGCCCGGGGACGACACCATGCGCCAAGACTCATCCCCAGTACATCCAGAGCTGATGTCCGACAAGTTGTGTGTGAGTATGCCTTGCTGATGCCGCCACCCCCACCACCACCTTTTTGTAGCCTGATCCCGCTAGCCCAATCGATCGAGCATGAGACTCATGCACTCTGATCTCCTTGGCCTCAGTCAAGCATCAATAGTAAGATTTTCATACGTGAGTGTAGGTTCATGGTTTTCCATCCACAGACTAAAAGCCTGGAGTGGGAGCGAAAGAACCATAACTAGGTAAGAAGGAAGGCAGACGCTGTGGGAAGGACTCTGGATATGGTATGTTTCTTGGTCCCTGAGTTGCTTCGATATCACTGCCTTGCACAAATGGCATAAGTCCTGGATGTTGGGTGCCATAGTTGAGAGTTCTGAGCAGCGCTTGTAACACTGTCTGAAGCTTATTTGCACCTGCTGCAGCTTCACTATTCTCAAAGTAAGTGGGGGCTGTTTGTGGACCTTACTGCATTGGAAAACAATGTGAAGCGGTGCCTCCCTGAACTGCTTGACGGAGGCCCCCGAGGGGCGGTGTGATGGCGTGGACTCGGAGTGGGCGCTTGGCTCCGACCCCCTCCCCAAGTCTTGTTGCCCTGGTGTGGCCTGAGATCGCCCCCGACATAGGCGGCCGGCTCCCGGGGTCAAGCGGAACTTTTTGCCTTTTGATGACTCTTCCATTCTGAACATTGTCCCACAATCCGTTTGACCTGAAGACACGTCCTGCGGTGCCCTAGTCCGACCATCACATATTCTTGCGCCAGGAGACGGCGTGGGATGCACTAGAAGGGAGAGGCGGCGCGAACGAGCCTCCCCCACCTCCCCAGGTGGAGGTTTTTCAGGTACACCCCAGCGCTTCACGCAACCAGCTGAGTTGCGGCTACAGCGTCTCGCCCACCATCCACTTGAATTGCGCCCACTCTTGCTGTGCAGCGATAGGCGGCTGCAACAGGACTCTTAAAATGGCGGCCGGCTCTTCGGATTTAGGCCTGGTCCACTAAAATGGCCCTGGGACACCTTGGAACTCGGACGCTTGACTGCTAGGGCATGGACCCCATTCCCGAAAGCGTCCCCTCAGCCTTGAAGATTCTACAAAAGTCACCGGGGCCCCCGACTCCTGCAGACTTCCGGTGGTGAGCGACTGCCATGATTGCTCGCGGAATAGCCACGACGTAGCCACGGGGTGCTCTCATGCTGACGCCAGCTTCAATCTGAAACATCCAGAAACACTGTAGACTACCAATTCGATCAGTTCCGGTGGAGCCCCAACGTGAACCGGTAGAGAAGAACTTGTCCTCCCCTCTTTGACTGAAGGTTCTTGTTGCCTGTCCCTTCTGTTGTCATTTAACAGAACTTTTTGGACTACTGAAAGGGGTTGTGTTCCGACCGCTGGTTGGTGGAGACATTTTGACTATATTCTGGACCTGCGTTGTAGCGTAATGCGTCATATGACGCGCCGCGTTAGCGCACCCGGAAGTGCTCCGGTGCGCGAGGCGCAGCTTCCCGGAAGCGATCCAGAGCGCGGCGCGCAGCGCGTAACGTAAGCATAACAGGTCATGTGACTTGTTAATAAAACTTTTCATTGGTTCATTTTACTTTAGTTATTCTAATGATGAAAGGCTTGGTCATATGACCTAAAAATAACGCTTTTCATTGCTTTCGAACAATCAGTCAAAAGAGGGGACGCTTTCGAGATTGGGGCCCAAGCCCTAGCAGACAAGCGTCCGAGTTCCAAGGTGTCCAAGGGCCATTTTAGTGGACCAGGCCCAAATCCGAAGAGCCGGCCGCCATTTTAAGAGTCCTGTGGCAACCGCCTATCGCTGCACCGCAAGAGTGGGCGCAATTCAACTAGATGGTGAGCGAGACGCTGCAGCCGCAAGAGCGGGCGGAAAACAGCTGAATGGCGGATGAGGCACAGTGCAGCAAAAGCGGGCGGAAAACGGCTGAATGGCAACTGAAACGGTAAAGGGGCGCCCCACTACAGCAGACGAATCTCCACCTGGGGAGGCCCGTTCACGCCGCCTCCCCCCCCCCCCCCCCCCCCCCCCGGGCGCCCCCACGCCGTTTTTCGGAGCAGCATTGTAGGATGCCAAAACCAGTGCGGCAAGTAAAGGACATCACCTGGGTGCCGTCCAGATCTCAGCGCGTTGTGCTGCCTGCGGACTATTCGCACAACAGACCGCTACTGACCATTGTTGCTTCTGTTTAAAACATTTTTTTTAACGTTTTTACTGTTTTTGGTGCGTTGATTATATTTATAAGTTATTAAAGTGTTATAATCCTACTACTTTGTTGGAGTGCTATATATTTTTAATGTGACACATAATTGTGAAGACTTTGATGTACAAAAAGGCATCCCTGGAATCTTCCGTTTCAGGCTCGGTCCCACACACCCTCACAGTCAGAATCCCCTCCCCAATCACAATACAGGATTGTTATCAGATAGTAGGAACGCATGTGGTGTGACGGATCTCATCGGGTGGGGGCCTTGATCTACTATAACTCCTTTGAAGAGGGGTGATTCTTTACAGTTGAGGCCATAAACTACATCCGCAGGGCTAGGTGATAGCCTGGGACCGGCCTGGACAATCAGACACAAAGGAAGAGGAATGTCAGAGGGTGCGGTAGTGAATAGGGTGAAAGGGAGGTGTCGGGTGGGCACAGGGTGTGATTCTCAGGGAAGAGCAGCGCAGATGGGGGGAGGTTTATGGCCCATGCATGAGAGAGAGAGCGGGGGTGACCAGTGCGTGGGGGAGATGCTTGCGAGGGTGGGGAGCCATGCTGAGGATCGGCGGCGTGCAGAGAGTGGGTCTGGTCAAGGCATCTAAAATGGCTGCCGTGCACGACAAAAGTGTGGCATTGGAAAAAAGCAAGATGGCGCAGACAATGTTTATCAATACAAATTAATTTATAACAATTATTTTTAACAATATATTTACTCGCAGTGTCAAAATGGCGGTCAACACTTCCTGATTTCCTTCGAATCGAACGTTAACAGACGTCACGCAGCAAAAAAAAAAAAAAAAAATGCTCACGCGCAGCCGCTGGAAGACATGTATCAACATATATGAGCATCCTCAGCCACCCTCAGTAAACATAGGGGATCAGGATATGTCTCCCGTACCCCCTTATACCCGTTTCTCACATTGTTTTTCCTCCATTTTGTAATTTAATTAAACCAAAACACAAAATGGCGAATTCCCATTTCGCTACCGGTTCGCGAACCGGAAAGCGCTTCTACCGCGAAAAATCTATTTTTTTTATTTGCCCCACGGGACCCTTTAATAACTCCAACATCATTCCTAGGGGGTCAAGAGGGGTCTACCTTGCCCCCTTTCCTTAAATTCCCCCTTCGTTTTTCTCCTCCTCTTGTCTCTCGATCCTACCGAGAGACAAGATGGCGGCCGTTCCGGCCTGTTTAGAATGTTGACAGACACCGGAGAGCCAATCAGGTTCGCTTCGCAAAGTTCCGTAACGCGAAAAGTACGCGAACCGGATCGCTACCCGGGACGCTGTCACAGATATATCTGTTTTTTAAAACTTTAATTTCTCAAAATCCACTGGAGCACATATATTGAGACCCAGCAAAGGCACATTGGGCTAACAGTCCCTACAATTTTGCCAAGTTTCGTGCAAATCCTTTCAGCCGTTCGAGCTAAAAGTGAGGCCAAACGCCCTATGGAAAAATGAATGGGAAAAACGCGTTTTGGGACCCCCCTTTTTTCTCGTCCCCCCCTTGACGAAACCCCCCCATATTTTTAGGGGCTGCTCAGAAACAAAATGTGCCATTTTCCTGAAAATTTCAGCCGATTCCGTCCACAAACGCCAAAGTTATTAGACATAGAATTTTTAAAAGTCCCATAGAGAAAAAATCCTAACTATATTTACCTACTGGCGACTGCCAGTAGGTAATATATATATATATATATATATATATATATATATATATATATATATATATATATATATATATATATATATATATATATCAAAGCTCCAAGGTTCCCACCTGTTGGAGACACACTCTGACATCCACTGCAGCAACCTTCAAGAGGTAAGACCCACAAACGAACGCAGACTCATTCGAGTCGCCCATTGGAGGGCCAATATTTTTAAGTGAGAGGTGTGACCTCTATGCCAAAATGACTGTCGCACCGCTGAAGAGTGCAATGAGCACGAAACGCGTCCGGTGTGACTCGACAGGCATGCTATAAACTGGATCCGCTCGCCGATCCGGCTTTTACCTCATGAAAGTTGCTGCAGTGGATGTCAGAGTGCGTCTTCAACTGGTGGGAACATTGGAGCTTTGATATATATATATATATATATATATATATATATATATATATATATATTCACTGAAAAAACATAGTTTTCAGGGATGTTATAGTGAGCTGGACATTTCACTCTAACAAAACCACTAACTATAACTTGCGCACCCACAAGGCACTGATGACATCATCCAGTGACTGTGTGTTTCTGTAAAGTTTAAATACGTTTTATATATATGGGAGGTGTGTGACTCAGTGCATACATGTGTGAGTGGTTGATTCACTGGGTGTATGGGTTCAAGAGTGTATATATGTGTGAGTGTGTGTATGGGTGTGTTGGTGAGTGAATGGACATCTCAGTGATATGTGTCCAAGTAACTACATATGTAAAAGGCAGTGTATGTGAGAGTTGAAGTATATAAGTGACTCTACATGATAGTCAGTGATTGTGAGACTGGCTGTATGGGTGAGTATGTAATTGTATCACTGATTATATAGGAGAGTAAGTAAGCATTAGTATGCATTAATATCTGTATGAATAAGTGAGGTGGTGTGTGTTTAATTGTACAGGTGAGTAAATGGGAGTGTGATTGATTCTTAGAATGACTGACTAGGTGTGTGAGTAACTGCATGAATGAGTGGCGGTGTGTAAGTGTCTGAATATGTATATGAGTGCCTATGATAGTGATGTATTGATGAGTGACTGCATGTATGAGTGATTGCATGGATGAATGAGTGGATGTGTGTGTAGACCTAGGAATCAGTGAGTGCATATGTAGTAACTGGTTTTGGTGTGTCAATGATTTAGAAAATGGTAGTCTGAATTTTGCAGTGGGTGTATCAAAGGTTATATTTGAGTGTGAGGAGGTGCATCAGATTTTCACGTGGATGATGTCATCAGTGATGTCATTTGAGATGTCATCAGTGTTGTCATCAGTAATGTCACTGACCATGCCATGAATGATGTAATGTTGTATTGTATTGTAATTGTATTTATATAGAGCTTACTACCCCTGATGAGGCGTCAAAGTGCTTTTTCGGCGAGTAGCACGCTACTCCAGGAACCATAGAGTATTAGTGTTGAATTAGTACAGTGAAACATGCAAGTACATTTTAAGTGGTGGATAGGTTAGTCAGTTATTTGGTTTTGGAATGATAGCAGAAGGATAGAGGAGGAAAAAAGGTTTGTATTTATATAGCGCTTGTAACCCTGATGGGGTGCTGAGACGCTTTATTGGCAAGTAGCACGCTACTCTGGAACCCATAAAGGATTAGTGATGAATTAGCGTAGTTGAATATGGAATTTGAGAAGTAAACATGTTAGTCTTTTATTTTGATTGAAAAGATTAGTGGGGGGATAAAAGAGTAAATGATTTTTTTTAGGTCTTAGCAGTAGGAGGAGGCTTTTGGATGAGTAAAATGGAGTTTTGGAGGGGAGGAGTCAGAGGGAAGAGTTTAGAATGGTTTGTTTTAGGGGATCGGTATAGTAAAAGAGGTGTCAGATGACGTAAGGAGGGGTAGAGTAGGAGAGATTCAAAGACAGCTGAGAGGTCCAAGAGGAGTAGCGCGGCAATCCCGTTGTGGTCACCTGTATTCTGTGACGTCGTATGCATTGCGGGTACGTGAGTTACAGTTAGCTAAACTAACTATAACAACCGAATTTCAATGGTTTTGTAAGATTGACATGTCCAGCTAACTATAATGTCCCTGAAACCTATGGTTTTTTCAGTGAAATTCTAAGGTTTTTTAAAAGCTAACTTCTAACTATAAGGTACCTGAAACCTATGTTTTTTTCAGTAAATTTCAATGTTTTTTTAAATGCTAATTTCTAACTATGACATCCCTATTAAGTCCCCTTGAATACTGAAGGTCCCTAGTGGGCAAGTAGTCCACCAGGTACATCCAGTAAGCGCCACAGACCTGTGTTTCACTGAGTTGTTCTGCGGCCATGCTCCTTTTTACACCATGCTGCAAATGCGGATTCTGGCGCACTGCTGCTCAGAGGATGAAGTCCACTTGTGTGGTGTAAA
The DNA here is from genome assembly GCF_964263255.1 of Lissotriton vulgaris. NCBI lineage: Eukaryota > Metazoa > Chordata > Amphibia > Caudata > Salamandridae > Lissotriton > Lissotriton vulgaris. The sequence goes on from NC_141689.1 coordinate 384,500,351, forward strand.
AATGGGCGTGGCCTCAGAGCACTTCTCAGCAACACAGCCCTGTGGCATTTACAAGAGGTACCTGGTGGACTAGTTGGCCCCCAGGGACCTTCAGGATTGAAGGGGAATCCCCCAACTTAAAACGCGCACCCTGGTGTGTTGTAAATTGGGGGGTTGAATCCACTTGAGACATGAGGGTCCCTGGGGTGCAACTAGCCCACCAGGTACCTCCAGTAAGCACCACAGAGCTGCGTTGCAGAGAGGTGTAAAAAGAGATATGGCCTTGGACCACCTCTCTGCAAGGCAGCCCTGGGGTGCATACTGGAGGTACCTGGTGGGCTAGTTGGACCCCAGGGACCCCCACAATTGAAGGGGAATTAAGTCCCCAACTTAATATGCACTACATGGCGCATTTGCAGAGTGCTGCTGGGAGGGGGTGGGCCTCCACCACAATGCCAGTCTTTTTTTAAATTTAGTTTTTTAGAAGGGGGCTGTGTGGCCCCCCCTTCTTTTTCCTTTTTTGGGTACTGGGGACCACATCCCCCAGGGCCCGACCACTTTTAAATAAATGTATATATATCTGAACGGGAAGAGGGCCGCGTGGCCCCACTCCCATGGCCAATTCCGGCCCTGGAGACCTCATCACCCAGCGCATGGTTACATACCATTATTTTTTTAAGGAGGGGGGCTGCGTGGCCCCCCTCCTGAAGCCTCTATTGGCCCTGGGGGCCCCATCCCTCAGGGTTTGGCCTTTATTTCCTTAGGGGGAGAGGGGCCACGTGGCCCACTGCCAGGCCACTTCTAGCCCTGCGGACCCCATCCCGCAGGGCGGGCCCTATCCATTTGGGACTGTGGGGGGAGCCACAATGCCCCCACGGTGCCACCAGCTCTCCACATCCTGCGGGAGCCGGCATTCCTTTTCCACACGTAGAGATGCCAACATGCAGCTCCTGGTTTGGGACAGCAATCTGCTTTGGATTTTGGAAGAGAGAACAGGTTTCCCTGCTCTCGCTTCCAAAACCCAAAGCAAGTTTGCTATGACAGGGTGGGAGCTGCACCGCTCCGGCCCTGCCCACACCATTTAACAAAAAGGGCTCCTTCTGAAACAGACCTACCATTATTGCCAAATTTGGTGTAATTCCGTTCGGCAGTGCGGGCTGCAGCTGTTTCTAAAGTTTCCTATGGAAAATTACATATAGAAAACCTGTTTTGGGACCCCCTTTTTTTCACAGCCCCCGCTTATCGAATCACCCCAAAACTTTCAAGATAGGAGCTGACTGGAGCAGGCCACTAGTTTTCAAAATTTTGCGAAGATTCGTCAACCGGTGCTAAAGATATTGAGAAAACAAAAAACGCTTTTCCTATGCAAACTAGGTCCTAACTGAACTACCTACTGGCGACGGCCAGTAGGTAATATATATATGTAATGACTTTTCATGCACCCATTTGAGAAATCTTGTCAAGGTAGCAAAGAGAAAAAAGGGGGTCTAAAAATGTGTTTTGTTCCCAGTGCATTTTCCATAGACTTTTGTACTGAGTGCAGCACCAAAACGGACAGTCACATTTTCATAAAATGTGGCATGATTATAGATTATGGTGTGTCAGATGATCCTTGTTGGTAGTACACGCAAGTAAGGTAAGTATCATTCAAATTTTAAGGAATTTAACTTAGTGATATCTGTAGCCGCACTTGTTTCCAAAATTTTGCGAAAGTCCCACAGTACATGTTGATAACAAGGCAATATGTGATTAGCTAATGACTGTCTTTCTAATAGTTAGAGGCAGACATGTTGTTTCAAGTACACTTTGGCCGTGGTCTGGGATAGGTAAGTATTAGGTTTTATATTTTTCCCTTCCCAGTACCTCTTTATTAAAGTGGTGACAATAAGGGAACATTATTTGTTCTTTTTTTTTTATATATACAGGATACAGCAGTTCTACTTAGCATGTACTGAAGTGTTACGACTTAAAAAAAAAGAAATATTCACTATACTACACTATAATTCACAAATATAGTGTACCATAGTGTATTGTCATTTTTTGACATATTGAATTCTTTACAAAACAGTGTACGCAGTATTCCAGTAATAACTACAAATTACACAAAAAAGAACTGTTTACAAATATAATGAAACATATATATAAGTTTCACTACCTATTACCCCTTTATTAAAGTGGCATTAGGTAGTGAACTATAAAACACACTACATAGAAGAGGGTCCAAGGGCTAGTTTAACGACTCCATACTAGATACACGCCCCTAACAGTAACCTAATTCACACAGAAAGTATCCAGGAGTCAAAAACAAACTCTAATCACAAACGACCATTGACATGACTCAAAGAGGGATTGTGAACTAAATTCAACCGTGACACCACGTGATACCATATAACCAAATTCACGTGAGACACAGACCCAAGGTGAGAATTTTCCCATCAGTTGTCGATCTGTTCCACCACTTTTACATCATATGGGTTCTCCTTACCCAGGAGTTAGTGTGCACACAGTCACAAAAGTTGGAAAAGAGGACTATGAAAGTAAGAAGACCTTGCGTTTTTATCTAATGAGTGGTGTCAGTGTGGTATGTCAACTGAAAAAAGCAGTGCAAGTGAGTGATTGGTGAAGTGGATAAAATTAGGTAAGACTGAGTAGAAGTAGAACCTTTAATGTTTTCTCTCAGCTCCCCAAACATAAAAACAGTAGTGAGATAGCAGATTTGACAAAATATCTGCTCAGCGAGTGGTCAACATGTTTCTGCATAAAAGGAAAAGAGCCTATGCATTCATTAGGACCTAGGTGTTGCTACTGCTGTTGATATAGTGAGAAAGATAAAAAGGAATCATATCACCTGTTTGTCAGGTACAGATACTCCGCTACAATCTAAAAATATAAGATAGTCATGTCAACGAAAAAAGAAAGTTAAAAGAGACAGACAATTTTATAAAAATACACTCATCAGTAGTGTTATTTCTGTGATATCTCAACATGTTATCACTCACCCAATTCATGTGGGGATAGCGCCTCACCTCACCTGGCTGCAGCTCAGGTAATTGAGGAGCACCACTCTGTTATGAAAAGATACATAATTACATAAACATTCCACCGTTTATCCCATAAGGAAGTAAAATCCACATTCATAACCAGATTCAAAAGATACTAAGAATGGTATATAGTGTCAGGTTTTACATTTAAAATAAGAAGGGTGACTCGGTAGTGAGTTATTTCAACATCGAGGAGGGGCCGTGTGAGTAGCAAGCACACGAACAGATATTATCTTCCATTTTGGCAAATAGTAACTCCTTCGGTACAAGGCAGACAATTTTTCAAGCAGGGTGCGCGTAAAAAAACAACAATAGTAGTCAAGGGAAACGGAACCATTAGTGGACCCGCCGAGCTGACAGAGAAGCGAGCGATTATCGTCTCACTTGCGATAAAAGGTAACTACCCTCGAGGTTGGAGCAAACAATTGTAGTCAAGTGGACCCGCCGAGCTGAAAGAAAAGCGAGCGATTATCGTCTCACTTGTGATATAAGGTAGCTACCCTCGAGGCAGGAGCACACTTTAACTCTCCACTCGTCCCGCATAAAACAAAAAAACACGATGGAACAGACCGTTACAGTGCTCACCTATCCGTCGGTGTCTCCAGGCGTTCCTCTGCGCTAGACTGGGGAGGTACCAAACGGATAGGGCGTGGCATATTTGATCGTTCGTCTTTACCCTGCGTGTACGTGATCGCGCAAGGAATGCTGGGTCTTGTAGTGCGAATGAATGGAAGTTTGAATTATAATTGCGTTTTCAATTTGTACAAGATGCCAATTGCTAGTGAATTCACTGAAGTCAAATCAACCAATCTATTTGTGATAAATTACAGTGAACCTACTATTTAAAGCACATCCCGAGTACATGTCTCGCACATTCATACTACGGGTAACGAAGGTTGTATATGCCATCAGGAAAAAACTATAGTCAGTGTCTAAGCCTGATATTTCTGGCAGATTCCAGGAGTCGGACTCTTTTCATTGTAGTCTCAAAAGATCTCTCGCACAACTGCCCCACGGATACTATTGAAGATATGAACGACGTGGTGAAGACATAGAATCAAAAATTCACTATTGTAACTGTATACAATGATCTGACTGTAACACAGCTTGGGTCAGTTTCTTATGTTTTCAAACAATCAAAGCTAGAGCATACTGTGCCAGTAGTTAGAAAAACCGGGACCACTGCTTTTTGAGTGAAGCCATTTACAACTGTTGTTATTGCTACAACAGTAGGCCCAATGTTATTAAAAGCGATTAGTGTGTTTAATAAAGTTTGTGAAGCACACCTCTAGATCGCTATTTCAGTTAAAATGATAGAAAATGATTAAATTCTCCTAGCACAATGTATTTGTTTAAAAGGCTGTGAGTGTAAGTCTATATAGCAGAAGGTTACGGCGACCTATGATATGTTGGTATTGCCATAAATAACAAGAATACATATGGTTAAGTATTGTGATAACCTGTTTACATTGATAATGATATAACCATATGGGTACAAAGTTCCATCATAGCGACAGCCAGGGTATCGGTTCATTTAGGCCCTCCTTGTCGCTGTTAAGCTTATAGACCCATTTCTGTTCTTTTTTAAACAAAAATTTGCTAACATCAGGGCAATGGTCTGGGATGGTTGGCTGTTCCGGCACAGTCCATGGGAAATCATTAGGACCGTGTCCTACTTCTAAGAAGTGGGCTGTTAGACACGTCGCTTGTTTGCGACACCGAACTGTGCTTTTATGTTCACATATGCGAGTTCTTATTTTTCTTGTCGTCATGCCAACATATCTTTTCGGGCATGAACAAGTGATGAGATAGATGATAGTCTCACTGTTGCAATTTGTGAATTTACGCTGTTGTTACGGTCGACCTGTCCCTATATCAACCACGGTGGACTGAGTTGTTTGTGGACACATGGAACAGTTTCCACAGGGATGATGTCCTTGTACAGGTGGGAGATCCCATAGGGTCCCCACCTGTCTAGTCAGTCTATTTTTAGGTCTGGTATGTACCAGCTGATCTTTTATGTTTTGTCCTCTCTTAAAGGGAAGTGGTAAGGGTAATGTATCCCCGCTGGTATTAAGAATAGACCAGTGTTTTTTTATGATCTTTTGGACTTGGTTAGATTTTGTGTGGAAGGTGTTCACAAAAGTCATCCTGTCTGATTTCTCTTTAGGGACTGTTATATCTAAAAGGGCGTCCCGGTTATTATTGGAAAACCTTTTCTTGGATTGGCGTATGATTTTATTTGTGTAATTTTTCTCCCGCAGTTGTTCCGACAATTTTGCCGAATGGGCCTCAAACGCCTCTTTGGTAGAGCAATTCCTTTTGAGCCTAAAAAACTGGTCAAAGGGCAGGTTGTTTCTAAGTGCTCTTGGATGACAACTCTCATAATTAAGGAGCGCATTCCTTGCCATGGGCTTCCTATATAATTCTGAGGTTAGGCCTTCTGTAGTGGCTGATATCATAAGGTCTAGGAATGGTAGCTGGGTCTTACTACATTCAACCGTAAATTTTAAATACATGTTACAAGAATTCAACCATTGGTGAAAATCCATAAGATCTGACTCTGAACCTCTCCAGACCACAAAGATGTCATCTATGTATCGCTTCCAGACTCGAAGCGATACATAGTGAGGGTTGTTGTGGTTGAGCACCTTGGTCTGTTCAAATACATGAACATAAAGATTAGCTAAACTAGGAGCGAAGACACTACCCATGCTCGTACCAGATGTTTGGAGGTAGGTAGTGTCTTCGAATTTGAAATAATTCTCTTTCATTGCTAGTTCAGCTAAGTTCATGATAAAAGGGACCGGTGTTACAGATTGTAGGTCCCTCTCTTGTAAAATAGTGCCAATCACTTCCAAAGTCTTCGTCAGGAGAATTGATGTACAAAGAGATTCTACATCGAATGAGACGAGCAGATCAGTTGTGATGTCAAAGTCAATATCCGGAAGGAGACGCAGATGTCCTTAGTATCCTTCAGGTATGTAGGCATTTCTTTTACTATTGTGTTCAGGAAATGGTCCACAAATGTAGATAAAGGTTCAAGTACTGAACCAATTCCAGAAATTATAGGTCTCCCAGGAGGTGGTCTCTGTTGTTTATGGACCTTCGGGAGACAGTAAAAGTAAGGAATAGATGGATGGGAAGTGCAGAAATATTGGCCTTCCTGAGGAGTGATCCATCCTTCCCATGTGGCCTCTTCTACCAATTGACAGATCTTAGTTTTCAATTTCTCTGTGGGATCCTCTTTTAATGGAAGGTATGATTTTCGATCCTGGAGTTGCCTTAGACACTCTGTTCTATAAGTTTCTGTGTCCAGAATGACAATCGCACCGCCTTTGTCCGCGGGCTTTATTGTGATTGCTTCATTAGATGTTAAAGAACGTAAGGCTAGTTTCTCTCTGTTGGGTAGATTCACATAGGAGCTGGGTGATTTGGTCTTGAAGAGTGTGGTAATGTCATTCTCAACTGCCTCTTCAAAAGTCTGGGCTCGTGCAGGTAGTCCAATGGTTGTAGGATTGAAAGTCAATGGTTTTTTTAAACCAGTATTGATATCTGGTTGTGCAGTGTTGGTAGAGTCTTGTTTGGCGAAGAAATAATGCAGCCTGATCTTCGTAAAGAACTTAGCTAGTTCTACTTGTGCTGTAAAGTGGTCACCATTGTTTGTGGTTACAAAGCCTAATCCTTGGTTTAAAAGGCTCTCTTCACCATCTGATAGAGAGTAAGAACTAAGGTTGATCACGAGGCTGGCTGGTTGGTTCCGCTGGTCGTCCCCGCATTGTCCTGCGGCATCTTTTTGCCATTCCTCAGGTCCCTTGTAGGTTGCTGTACCGGTGTCGTCCAGCGGACCTGAGGTCCCTGCCCTTGTCTGGCCCTGACCCAGAACATAGCCAAAGTATGATGAAAACTACATGGCTGAATTCTACATTTTGTAAAGATAGTCATTAGCCAATCATAAACTTTCTTGTCATCAGCATGTATTGTGGTATTTGTTACAGTGGTACACCGTGGCACAATATATAAATTAATATTTTGAGACTTATAACTTTAACACTATTTAAACTATTTGCACTTACTTCCAATAAGTACTGTTTACACTCCATAAACTATATCCCTGCAACATTACATCTACACATTACATTAACTACAATTCGTCAAGACAAATTTTGCGATGTAAAAAGTGTTGCTGTAAATGCTATGATTTCAGGTGGTGATGTAAAATTAAATGGTTTAAGCAGTGCAAGTAGAAAGCGTGAGTGATAGTTAATATAGTGTGGCTGCTGAGTTAAATACACTGTGTATGGAGGTGTGTGAGTTATAATAATTTGAAGGTTTTGTGTAAATTATAAATTTAAAGTATAAATATAACTAGAATTTCTGTTGTTTGTGGAATTTGGGATTGTTTCTTTAAAAAGAATAAATGAAGTTCTCCTAACTATAACTAAGCTTTAATCTTTGGTTTGTTCATTGAATATATGTAGGCTGTCCGGTTTTAGGTTTTAAACCTATTATAACTGATAAAACCCCTCCGAAAAGGAAATAGCCCTCACCAGTGTAAGCATATAAACACTGAATAAAATACCTGCAGGACCACAAACTATATGTCATTCAAAAAAAGGAAAAGGAGAGTGAAAGAGTAATTTTTCTTCTTCCTGATGGGGCCAATACAATGTAACTTTGTTATACAAGCTATCAGCAAGAAAGGCTGGGCTAACATTATTCTGCTTGAGTTTTGTTGTTGTCGGACAGCTCAACCCCGGGACTCTGTGGGTCCTGCCTGGGAGAGTGTAGGTCTACCCAGCCCACACTATACCACCAGGCAGGGAACAGTACTATGCTCCTGCCCAGCAAGTGAAATAGAAAAATGCACTGATTATTTCTCAATATATAACATCACTCCTGACATGATCTATAACATCATTGATAAGATGACTGCAACATCTGAAATTCCATCATTGATGACAAAACTGTTCTGTGGAGCCACAAGTAATAGTTATAGTTATAGTTACTTTTGGGCATGAGTTACAGTTTCTTGAGATAACTAAAACTGGTCACACAGACATCCTTTATTTTTATGAGTATCTCTGGATTCTACCTAGGACATAGTATTTCAGTTAATACATTTTAGATAGAGTAATCAAAGTTGGGAGTATTGTGGACCATTTTTCCTGTTAAGATCCTGACCATCTATACTCCTGGAAAGAATATAGAGGTCAATGAGTAAAAAGGGCAGCTGCTGTTCAAGCAGTACATACTGAGCAAATAACTCAATACAGCATCAAGCTCTGCATGCTGAGTGAAAGCTACACTGATGATTGTATTCAGCTTGAGAGTACATTCTGGTAAGGGCACCAATATAAATCCTGCAGGTTGCCAATCTTTGTTACAAATTACTGAGTAGATTGTATGGGACTTGCACAATTACTCACTCCTTCTTAACTTTTATATAAACAATTTCTATATAAGAGGCCAGCTTTCCAATGAGCTGTACAGCTCTGGCACAGTGATTGTTGTATGAGCCATTGAACGTTTGGTTTGTGAGAAGTTTAAAAAACAGTCAAGCAGTGTATTGTAATGAAGAAAATATCTTGTTATCAAATTCTCAGAGAGGTGATGTATGGAATTTGGTTACTGATTTAGGGGGGTGAAGATCTTTTCAAACAGCAACCACAACTCTTGTCTGGGCGAAACACAAACAAACCCCAAATGAAACTGTGGGTAACTTTCTGGTAGGCTGCACAAAAGCAGTCAGGCTTAACTTAGAGGCAATGTATAAAGTATGTATTCTGCACTTCAAATAGTAATAAACTGACAACAAAACACAAGAAAAATACCAAGACAATGAAAATCCACCGGAGATATGCAATTTTAAAGGTTTAGGTAAAAATAGTACTTAAAAGCACAACGTGCCAATTGTGGTTATCTGGTTGTGATGGACAAGAACAAAGTAGAAAATTTAGGATGTTAGTGATGGAGTGCAGACCAGATACTTGGACCAAGGTAGGCCAGTTGAACAAAGTACCTTAAATCATAGTTGTGGAGCGATGCCAGGCCCTGTATCAAGGAAGTTGTGCAGCAGCAGTTTCAATGAGCTGCAGGGCTGCACTGCGAGGTCTTGTGTTGAGGATGCATTGTACAACAGAGGTTATGAGGAGCTGCAATGTCCTGCACCAAGGATGCGTCACACAGCTGTGATTCTGATGTGTAGCTGTAAGGCGCTGCTTTGTGCTGAATCGGTTCTGCTCGAACTACATTTGGGCTGGCAAAGCACCTTCAGGCCCACTTGCAAAAGTCCAGGACAGGGTTGGCACCCCTTAGGGGCAGGACCCATGGCAGGCAGAGTCCAGGTGCAGGGTTGAAGGTGGTTGGAGCTTTCTCAGTCCCTGAGGTTCTGATCAGGAGGCCAAACAACTATCCCTTAGAGTCAATCTTGTGGTACTGGGTTCAAGATGCAGGTCCAGTCTTCTCACTAAGGCAGCAGGGCAACAGAGTAGCTGGAAAGAAAGAGAGAGGTCCTTGCAGTAGAGCAGCTAAGCAGTCCTTTTTATAAGTCTTCCACAGGTCCAGATGTATACTGAAGAGTTGGCCTGAGGGTCCACTACTTATACCTGTTGCTCACTTTGAAGTGGGAGAAGGTTCCAGAGCCCTCCTCCTCCAGAGGTGTCTAGAATTTGCGGTAAAGCCCTTGGTGAGTGTGCTGAGGCAGCATCTTTGTGATGTGTAAGTATGATAGGGGACAGATTTGCCCTCTATCAAGTCAAAGATGGCCTATCTGACCAACGTCTATTACCCGTTTTGTCTTACTGTCGTGGACAAGTACACAAAGACCGGCTACCAGCTACACATAGTCATGTGACCCAGGATTCAGGTTGCAGGTACCAAATGGTCAGGACAAAAAAATGCAACATTTATAAAAGTACCATTTTCAAACTTGTGACTTAAAATTTGACTTTACCATTAAAGAGGGTTTTAAATTATAATTCAACTCATGTTATCCTAAGGGAAATGTATGGCTCACAGTAGTGAAAACAAATTTGACTGCTTTTAACAACCATGACATGACAAACTTATAAGTTCATGTCCAACTTTTTAAATATAGTGCACGCTCCCCTATAGGCTGTTAGGGCCCGACATAGGGGTGTCGTGTATTAAAAAGGAAGATTTAGGCCTGGCAACAGGTTTATTTTATGTTGCCAGTTAGAGGCACAGGGTCAAGTCTGATTTGCATATAGCCATTGTCTTACCTAGGGTGATGTGGAGTGCAAATAAACGATGGATTTAGGCCCAGATATTTGTACTGGGGTGAATGTAAGACATTGTTCTGCATTCTGTCCATCAACTGTGTTTTTTGCCAGTTAGAACTGCACAAACAGACTGCAAAGGCAGGTATGACTCATGTTTGAAATTCTACTTTAAGTGAGTGGCACAGTTAGTGTTGCAGACTTATTAGTCGCATTTAATTTACAGGCCCTGGGTGCATGTAGTATTACTTTACTAGGGAATCTCAAGTCAATTAATTGCACCAATTGGCTGTAAGCCATTTTCACCATGTCTAAAGAAGAGATCACAAGCACTTTAGCACTGGTTAGCAGTAGTAGCATGTAGAGTCCTAGGAGCCAACAAAAACCTGTTCATAAAACAGGAGCGTGAAGGCAAAAACTTTAGGGGTGACCCTGCAGGGAGGGCCAAGTCCAACAAGTGACATGTATATATGGTCACTCAAACGATGATGCAAGCATGTCTCCACTACCAGTTCATTGCCAGTTTGCCAGAAATCTGCTAACCCAATTATATACATGAGTCCAAAAAGCATGTGGGAGGAGTGGGTAAAACCATAGAATGTGAATTTTAATACTTGCACATAATATAAGAAGTTGGTTGCCAACCAGATCCATTTGACAACATTCCGTTTGATGTCCTTACTTGACTTTCAGTTGGCTGTTATTGGTGGTCTTACTTCCCTAGAAGCAGTAGACTCTACTTTAATTGTTTTAGAGAATGTTGCAAGGTTGTAGGATCAGCACTTTGCGGACCTCAGTCTTGCAATAGAGAAAAACGCTACTTTATTTCGCAGATGCAGAGTCTGTGCTCTGTAAGGAAAAGGCATGAGAGTTATTTTTACTGTCTCCAGTTTCCACCTCAGTCAGGCCTGTGGTTTCCAACTTGCTTCACTTTGTACCACACAAAAGTGAAGTACAGGGAAACTGATTGAATTGGAGTGGTCAAATTATTTGTCAGTATGTGCCTTTAAATGGCTGTACATGAATGCGTACCTTCCATTGGCCGTTACTTGACTAGCTATGCAGCCTTTCAAATTGTTCCATCTGATTTAGAAAATCTTTTAAACAGTTCTCAACCAAGTAAGTGCCTTAATCCCAAATTATTTTAATTCCTAAGTAATAATTGAGATTGAAGAGAAAGTTGGTTCTGTCGGGTAGTGGAACAACTGATTTGTAAATTTTATTTGCATGTGATATTACCTCCTCCCTCTGACAGGAAAACACAGCAGGTTCTTACAATAAATGAAAAGAAAAGCCTGTATGGAACTATTTATATCATTATATTTTCAAGATGCATTCAAACTGATTCCTAAATGACTGTCAATATCATAGTAAAAAAGTGCAACATGTGGCAATACTGAATAGTGCTCATGTGACATTAACGATATGTACAATGGGGGAGGAGCCAAGATGGCGACCGGAGCGGACGTATAGGTTCTCGGCTCCGCCAGCCCTTGTCTCCCGCACCATAATCCTGTCAACTATCCTTTGCCGTATCGCCAGCGGGATGTGCGCTATGTTATGCTGACTTCGCCAGCGTTACTCCGGAGCCTCCGACTGCCCGGCAACCGCAGATATCCCGGGAATGACTTCGCTGCCTTGGACCCCGGCTTGAACCTCCGCGTCCCGCCGGCCCCTTGAGCACCGTGACGGTCGGGCTGCCTGCTCGCCACTGAAGAGGGGACTGTGCCGCCTTCATCTACGGCAGAGACACTCATATACGGGCCGGCGGCCCGGCGGAATTCCACATCGCATTCGCTTCACAGCCCGGGTGTGTGGCTAGGTCGGAGGGGAGGTGAACCTCCTTACTGGATACTGCCTCATTGCTGCCTCGACTCCATTGTTGCTTTTGCCTAGTGCTGGCGAGCCCTCCCCTTCCTCCAACCTGATTACACGGATGGGTCGCTACGGCTCCGCGTGGGAACCGTGAGCCGAGTGGTGACCCTGGAGTTCACGGGGGCTTAGATTGGGGATCGGTACTGCTTCGTGGACCCCCACTCCCGGTTCTATTGTTCTGCTGTCTGCAAGATGGCGACGCCTCTCTGCCTGCCCCACGAGGACGACGGCTTGTCCCCGCCTTGGGACAGTAACTCTACGTTCTTGCAGGGAGCCAACCCCCATTCGTCCTTCCCTGCCCTGAAATTGCAGGACCCGCAGCCTGTGTGGTCAAACGGGGATGTTATGGCGGCGCTGGGTGAACTCAGAGTGGCGCTGCGACGTGGCTATCGTGTGCTGGTCGAGAAGCTTGATGCCCTCATGGTCGACCGGGAGTGGGAGCGGAAAGTCTCTTCTTCACGGGGTCTGGATTCACCCCTGCAGCTGGCTGATTGGGATACAAGGTATCCGAGGAATCCTGACAATGCTGCTACTGTATCCACCGATACTTGTTGCAACTCGAGACCAGTTATGAGACCGGTTAGTGCTACTTTGTTTTCCTCCGGCATTGAGACTGCCTTCCTGCCTCGTTCAGCATTACCACTGTCGTGGTCAGCAAATACTCGGCCTGTAACCTCCCTACATGCCCCGTCCCCGGGGCCTCCCACCCCCCGGTGGTGGAACTTCTACTATCTGGCTGAGTTGATGGGACTTTCAACGTATTTCAGTGACTTTCCTGGAGGCCGGCGACGTCCATTTTGTGATTGTGTCCCTCCCCCTCCCCCACTTCGGCCATCTTGTCTCTTTGTCCCTGAAGGGATAGACTTTGCGTGTCGGGAGGGGGTGGGGGATCGCCCACGATCGGGCCAGGGTTAGGCGGTTTCTATTAGTGTGAGGATATGCCGGCGGGCGGGGACTGGTTTGGAATTGTTCTCCTGTTTTGCTCTTTACACACATTTAGCATTGCCATTTTAACATACCGGTCCTATTCTGCTATTGATAGTTGGGGTAGGGGATGTCTTCGGAACCGGTGGTACCGATAGTTTGTGACATTGACTCCTCCTGCCTTCCGATCGACAAGTGGGGACCCGGGCTTGAATACATTTTGCTCAATTTGATTGTGATGTGTGTGATGTTCTTTCCCATTTACGGACACAAGTACGGGGCCCTGCTGTTCCTCTTTGTGGTTGGGAGGGCGGTTCTGTGCGGTATGGGGGGTCCGGGGGCACATTATTCCGACTCTCGCCTGAAGCAATGTTTTTCCGCATTTAACGCTGTGTATGAAGTACGGTAACTTGATGGGATTAGGACTGTTATAATTGTTGAGTCATGCATGACGTAATGTCTTTCCCCAACTGCTTCTGTATTATCACTTATTTCTGAGCTGTCGTATACTGTGTGGGGATAGTGCCTTTGGCTGGGGGGCTGGGAACGTTCGGAATTGCTCCTCCTCCCGCTTCACTTGTATTTTGTGAGAGTTGTAGATTAGGATGGCCTTTTCTCACTCTCTATATATAAGAGTTATTTTTTCTTTATTTTTTCTTATTTTTTCCTTTTCTTCTCTTTCTTCTCTCGTACTGCATTTTGGGTTCTTTAATGGGCGACAGGCACATTGTCGGGGGGGGTAGGCCGTAGCCTCCGCATTGGTGTAGGGTGGGGGGGATAGATTTAATTTTCCTTATTTCGTTTCTATGGGCCTTTTTCTCAACTTTCTGCGCTTTTCTTGTCCTATTTTCTGTTCTGGGTCTGTGATAGGGGTTAGTAGGGAGTGGGTGGCACTGGGGGTGGCACGGGCATGATTCCAGTTGTTCAGTTTGTTTGTTTTTACACCGTATTGCCACTCTGACGGGATGCTCAACGCAACTGTTGCTATTATTTATGCTGCCTACTCATGTTGAGGAATTACTGTACGGACTCAGCTCTCCTTGCACCTATTCTTCATTGATTTCTCTTTGATCGGAAAAAACTTTAAAATTTAACCTTCAACGCTCCTTTTCCTTGGCGGCATGACTTTACCAGTGTAACTGTTGTTAATTGATGCTATACCACCTGATGCCGCTAGGGGACCGCATTGCTAGCACTTGTGCTCAAAAGTAACGTGGCCGGCCTGATGGTTGTAGGCCCGTATTTGTTTCCTTTCACGTGCACAATAAAGGTTTTCAAAAATAAAAAAAAAATAAAAAAACAATATGTACAATAGTGATTTCCAATATAGACAATTTATGCAAATATACACAAAGTTGATTTTCAAAAAAGGCTGTCCATTAATACAGATTTATAGAATCCCAAGTGGTTCGTGTCAGTTCGATTGGGTTTCTGAAGTATTAGGGCCAATTGAAAAGATGTCGAGGTTTCGACCCTTCGCATGCCAAGGTGAATAAGGTCGCAGCGGGTCTTTCTCAAGACAGAAGTACCAAGCACGACAGTCCTGGAGTTCAAGTGCACTGCAGACAGGTCACCTGGACTGGACTGAAATGAAGTGCTCAAATCCGAAGATACGAAGAAAAACGTCCGTATGATTCACGCTGTTTGCGGGATTGCTGCAATTAGTCAGCTTACGTAAGAATTGAGCCACTGTGTTTTTACTGACTCCAGTAAATATGTACATGCTGGTCATACTTGTGGCTTGCTTACTAGCTTCAAACTCTGTCAACCTCTGTCAAGATATGGGGGATGCTTCGTCCACCATATTACAAGTGGATATCAGTTATTCAACTGCTCATAATAATATACAGAACATGCACCACATTTCGATTGAGTATCATGCACGCTAAACACTAAGGGGCCGATTATGATGTCGTCCAGAAAGGCTCCAAACAGAATCCGATTCGGTCAAAACTGATTTGGAAGCCTTGTTTCAGAGTGATTCGGACACATTTGCGTATGAGCGATCATGATGTCCTGAAAGCGTCCGAACTGTCTGGCTCTTTTCCGAAAGGCTTTGGGATAACTGAGTCGTTCGCAGCCGGATCGTATCAGTTTACGGACCGCATTTCCAGGTGAGCGATTAAGATGTCAGATTCCTGCAGCCTTTCCGATTCGGTAATGTAGACACAGATCAACTGTGGGAATTTGGTTTTGGGAGCCCGTTGTTGGTCCTCCTTCACCCAGGGCCCTCCGAATCAGGCCCGTGGGGGTACCTATGGTCCCCCCTTTCCCTTCAGGCACTGTGTGTCAGGCACCATGGGGTGCCTGCCACAGGGTGCAAGGTTTTCCACAACCACCCCTCTACTCAACGCAAGCCTGTGTTCTCGTTCAGAACATAGGCTCCCATTGAAGTCAATGGGAGTCCGACCGAACGGTGTTCGGACACACCGTAATCAGTCAGTTGCACTCCCCAAAGTCGTTCAGAAAGCATTCTTAAACTGATTCGGTTGTACTGCTTTCCAGATGACGTCATGATTGGACCATAAATCTTTCTGGAATAGATCTCTAGGGAACCTAGGAGAGTCCAACCCAGCATGTTTATCCCACTTTTCAAAAGTAAATATGCTCATACTCTATAACGAGTAGGCCTCAAAGCATTCTTAGACACTCTCCCACTTTGAAGCACACACAGGAAGAAATTGGATTTAGAGCAGTGAGTGCACTAAATGTTCCTAAAAGAGAAGTCAGAGAGACATTAGTAAAGACTCACCTAGCACCTGTGTCAGTAAGTGGTAGAAAGTAGATTGTCAAGATCGGAGTGACTCACTCTGTAGTTTGATGGAGGTGTGATTGTATATAGTTGGCTAGCTGATTGGCAGTGCCATTGATGTTTCAGTCTGGTGCAAGAATGTGATGGGCCCTTGAATGAGAGTGGTTTGTTTATATGAATGTTGTTTTGGGCCTACGACTAGTGATGTGAATAGCTTTGCGTATAGTGCATGAAAGATATGTGAACAGAAAGTAAAGTGGTTGGTGCTCACTAGCAATACATTTTTGGTTGTGAAATATAATATTTTAATCATCTTATTATAAGTTCTGATTAACATTAGATAATTTGCTCAAAATTCAATCATGAATCTGTAGATAAGTAATGGATGGGTGTGCAATATTAATTAGAATTGGTACATAGAAATACAAATGTCTTTCTAATAAATCTATTGCATGAGTTCCCCTATAATTGTAAATTCCAAATGTCATACATGTGAAATTCTAACCCTTGTTCAGCTGTCTCGAGCATTGCTGAGATGCAGTACGCATCACCTGTGGTGGTCTGTCCTGCTGTGGAAAACAGGACTGGAAATATCCTTGATGGCTTAGTTTTGTTTTAAACCCTTCACTACCAGAGTGCACATTGTCCCTAGTAAATGAAAAATCAATGGTAAAGGAAGCGAGGGAGTGAGATAACACTGGGTGGCAGAAATTCTATGTATCATTGTAGACTTTGGAACTTTCCCTCATGGAAATATGAGGAAATTGTATGATTTCCCCCAAAGTTTGAGGTTTGCAGGGTGTTCTGGGTAAGACAACTGAGTGGGATCCACAGAGGTCCGCCCTCCCTGGCCTCGCGTGGGTGTGTAGTTTTCACAAATGTCTAGATTCAGTACTTTTCACTGGGTAGTAGCTGAGACCAGACCAAAGCAAGTCAGCTACTCACATAGGCAAAATAGGTACATTGTCATGGGGAACATTAGATGTCTTCAGGTGACATTTTGGATACAATGGTGTCAGAGGTGTTAGGCCCAGCTACACAGGTAGGGTACTGTCTTTATCAGGTAAAGGTAGAGATTCTAGATGGTAGGAGTTTTGTGACTCTTCACTGATTCCAGAACTTTTCTCACAGAAATGTGAGCAAACTGTGTGATATTAGCCAAAGTTTTAGGTTTTCTGGGTATTTTGTGTAAAAGGATAGAACAGTGTCCCCACACAAGTCAGACATCTGTAGACTCCTTTGTGTGTATATAGATTTCAGAAATGCATGGGTTTAGTAGGGCCTCGCTCCTTAGGAGGGCAGCAAAGGCCAGCAGTCATCAAGGGTAGAAGGTGATTGTAGAGGTCGCAGCAGAAAACTGAAGCAAACCAGAAACTGTAGGACTACCCAATAGTGAGTGGAGTGCTTCCAATAAAGTAATACTGCTGGTGTGCCAACAGAAGGGCACCAGAGACTCGAGGTTACACCACAATGCTTCCTGAATTCAGCAGAGCCCCCAGCCTCAGATGATGTCAGCCAATCAATATGGTGCCATCCCTGCCATTACACTCCTAAGAGATAGACAGGGGGCATTTAAATTCTACAGATCACTAGAAAAAGCATAATTGCTCAGCAGCTAACGATTAACCAGTAGTGGCAAAAGCTTTGCTACCCCTAGACAAAATGGCTGGGCAGGAAAGAGGGTAAAAGAAAAGAAGGCTCGCCCAGGGAGGGGGAAAACAAGAATCCCAAGAGTTAAGGTTGCCAACCTCACCTACCAGCATAGAGAAAGGGTGCATAGGTTGTGAGAGGAGGTGTTGTGACACAGTGACCTGCATGGCTAGAACAGGTCTGGGCCAGGGTACACCATCTTTAAACAACAAGAGACCATTACGTCCCCAAGCAGAAAAGGCGCAAACAGGTTTAGATAAGGAGGAGACAGGGGAAGAAAGCAGCTCTGGTTCAAGCCACGACCAACGTCGATGAGCATGGCCTGCACTTGACCAATTCTGCGTCCCAGAGACGTACGGGGAAGGGCCGCTCACTACAATGACCTCCCCCTCAGCAGATTGCACTGCATGACTGGCCTTGGAAGGGAGGCCTCAGTGTTTCCAAGATTTCCCAGGCAGCACAATAAAAGAAGTGAGAGACAAAGACTACTTGCTGTGAAGTCTGACAATGGAGGATCCAACCAGACTCCTTCACTCATCACCTGAACTGTTCATCTTAGGCCGAGAGGCTGCTTATAGTGAGGAAACGGTCGGAATAACGCAGGCAGAACCACATGTGTTCCAACATCGCAAGCGCATGGTCTATCCGCAGTGCGTGGTCTATATGCTGCCTGGAATGGACAGAAGTGGAAAGTATCGGGAGGGGAGGCAGAACACAGTGAGGTAGGTGGGGCTGGGTTTTGGGGGTGAGGGCATTTTTCAGAGCCGGAGGTCGGTGTTGTTTTCGGGGCTGGAGCAGGAAGTTTTTAGTACTCAGGGGCGGTTGGGGTAATGTTTAGGGCATAAGGGAGGGCATGGTAGATATAGGGATTGAGGAATGGAAGATTTTAGGGCTGGCGAGGTAGTTGGTTTTCAGGAGGAGGAGGTTGGTTTAGGTCCCAGGGAAGGAGTTTGGGGCTGTTTTAGAGCTCAGGGTGGGGGGCAGGAATCGGGATACTTTTTATGTCTTAGGGGCAGGGTAGTTTGTAGGGCTGGGGGATCGTGGTAGTTTTTAGGGCTTGGTGGCAGGGAAGTTAATAGGACTTGAAGGGGAGGCAGTTGTTTTTAGGAAGAAGGGTGTAGTTTTAGGTCTCAGGGAAGGGGCAGGTATCGGGATAGCACTTACCTCAAAAGTCTTACCCATGCATATGTCTTTGCCATACATGCCTTAATGACGACACACATATTTCATTGTAAAGGCATGCTTGGTAAAGTCATATGCGTGGTTAAGACTTGCATATTTAAGACTGTGTGGAACCGGCATGCATGGTAAGAGCATGCATGGTTCTGTCACACAACCCCTTAAAGTGACTACCACCTAAAAGCTATTTTCATTTTGGCAGGCCTTGCTGTCCAAAGTAGAAAATCAGAATACAGATTAAAATCCTAATACTGATATGAATAGGAATGTTAGAAAAAAATGTAAACAGCTATTTTTAATAGTTATGAAACATCCAATTCAATAGTGAAGTTGGACTTTTTAATACATATTAAGTAAATGCAATTTTTAGAAACTTTATTTTTTCCTGCCTTATATTCTGCTTGTTGGATGAACCTTAACTATTCAAGATTCTCAGTAACAAAGATGACCTATTTATTTTCTGACCTGCTACCGAGAGATTAAAATCATATACAAATGTAAATTAATGTAAATTGATACTTGTATAGCGCACTACTCACCCGCAAGGGTCTCAAGGCACTTGTACGAATAACGCTGTGAAACCCGTCCTGGCTTTCCCTGTGAGGCATCCACTCCTGGGCACCCCCAGGGTGAAGGCCAGGCATCCTTAGCGTTGTGGGGGCTGTCGTGGAGATTAAGCAAACTATTGCCCAGAGTTGTAGAGTGGGACTCTATGATTAGAATAGGCACCGAGGCGAGAATTATCAGGTCTGTGGAATTTTTGAGCCCAACACCCACCGAGGCAGGGAATTGAACCCTGGTCCCAGGCTAGACCTCTGCATCAGGGTCTGCCGCTCTAACCATTGAGCCACTACAAGATGCTTTCTATCAAATATGAAATTCTGTATTTTCCCATGCTTTTGTGCTTAGATGATAATAATTTAGCAAAAGAAGTGGGGAGATGGCAGTAAATCAAATCTCTTTCATTTTTGCTAAACAAAGCTTGGCCTGATATTCTATTTGCCAGCCATTATCATTGCTCAAGACCTGAAGCCAAGAAAACAGATGTCATCATTCACTTCAGTTTTAAGACTTGGACCTAATACATCTGCAAACTCATAAATTTGAGATCAGCAAAGTGTCCCTTGTGGATTTAAAAATAACATTTGGCTTCACTAACCCAGCATCCCCAAGAGCACCACATCGGTGTGCAGCAGCGTTAATGTCTTCAAACAGAGAAATGTCTTTGGTCTGAAAAGGTTTGACTCAGTGTTTAAATCACTCAAAGTGAATACTTAGAAAATTCAGGTTGAAACTACTACACTAATTCCTACTCACTCAGATAGTTCAGGCCGAAGTTTAAGCTGGCACCTAGCTCACCAAAAGTGTTCAAGAAGTAAAGAGAAGTCCATCATTAAAATCACGTTTAGCATGTGATCAGTCCTTAGTTTGTGTTCTATTTGTTGGATAAACAGTAACCATTTTAGATTCTCAATCGAACTGATGGCCTGTTTGTTTCACATTCTGCTTCTCAGAGATTGAGATCATAGGCAATCACTCAGTAATTTGTGAAGCACCCTACTCATCTGCGAGGGTTTGAAAGCTCTGGGGGAGGGGGGAATCGTGCTGCTAAGTCTTACCCAAGGAACCAGGTGTTGAGCCTCCTCCTGAAGGCATGCAGAGTGGGGGAACGTCTGATGCTGAGCGGGTCTTTGTTCCAGGTCTTAGCCGTGAGGTAGGAGTAGGCTCTGCCACCCGTTCTGGCTCTGCGGATGTGAGGGGTTTTGGCAAGGATGAGTTCAGCGGAGCAGAGGCTTCTCTTGGGTGTGTAGAAGGAGACTCTTTTGTTGAGGTACCGGGGTATGTTGTTGTGGAGATATTTGTAGGCGTGAGTGAGTAGCTTGAAGGTTATTCTCTTTTCGACGGGGAGCCAATTGAGGTCTAGTAGTTGCTGGGTAATGTGGTCTTGTCGTGGGATGCCCGAGGATGAGTCTGGCTGCGGTGTTCCGGATGGTCTGGAGTTTTCAGAGCAGAGTTTTGTAAATTCAATGCAAGATTCATATGCAAGATGCCTCCTATCAAATACTTGTATTTTATATTTGTCCATGCTTTTGTGTCTAGTTGAAAAGAATTTAGCAAAAGAAGTGGTGAGTTGGCAGTTAATCAAGCTTCATCTTTTTTCTGCTAACCGTTATCATTGCCCAAGATGCAAGACAACAGACCTCGTCATTCACACCACTTCTAAGACTAAATGCATCATCAAAATCGTCCAATGTGTGTCAACAAAGTGTGAGTCATGGATTTAAAATAAACATTTGGTCTAACTGACACAGCATCCCCAATTGCACTGTATCAGAGTACAGCAGCAGGAATGTATCAAAACAGACAGAGGACTTTGATCTGATAAAGTTTGACTCAGTGTTTAAAACACTCAAGACTAGTACTTAGAAAATTCAGGTTGAAACTACTACACTGGTTTCTACACACTCAGATAGTTTGGACCAAAGCTTAACCTGGTACTCAGCTCACCAAAATATCACTGAAATTACAGCTTTTCAAATCACCATGTTCACATTGAAAATGGATAGGCTGTTGGATTTACCATGCTCCAAGATGATCTTACAGTCAACATATAATGAGACTCAGGCTCTATCTCCATTTTTTTTCATTCAACTAGGGCACAACGTTTTGTCTTAGAGATTAAGTATCAAGAAAAACAAAAATTTGACATTAGATCAACTAAAATGATGACTAAATCTTTTTCTATTTAGTGTAGAGATTTAAATATCCTCCCTCTGAGGCTTCTTCGTAAATCAAACATTCACTACAAACTTTATGACATCTCTAATTTAAAACATACTCAAACCTCCACTACCTGTCTGACCCAAAGCAAACTGATAACTATCTATAACAAAGACTCAACTCTAGATCTGAATCTAAATATATTTTTACTTCTTCTGAGGCCTCCCTTTTCTACAGCTCCTACTCCAACCCATATGAGTGTTTGCTCAAGGAATGCTGGGGAAAGACATTACACTACTTTCTCTACTTTCCTTGGGCCAAAGGACACCTGTCAGTCAGCCAATGTCCAGACCACCCACATGTAAAATATCATTCACCCAAGACAAGGTGTCATCATTTAGCCATTTCCTATGCTGCCCTATCCTGTAAATTAATTAATGCATTCCTTTGCAAAATGACCATGATTCTGTGTGATGTGCCTCTCTATGTTTGCCCTAACTGTTTTTGTGACTGTAGAACCCTGTGCACTTTACTTCTGCTAACCAGAGGTAAGTGCCTATGCTCATCCTTTCAACTTGAGGGAATAGGTATACACCTAATTGCCAAAATGTGTTTACCCATAACTCACTGTTATATAGTAGAACATGTACCTAGATCCTCTAAAATAAATTGTTCTAGTGGACCGCAGCACATATTGGGCCACATTAAGATGTCGGGTGGACAACACCGTTGCGGTCTCTGGACCTACCGACCTCCATATCCCGCTACGGCAGTTCAGTACCAAGCAAGTGGCTGCATTTCCCGGGAACCGGTAGACTCCTCAAATTCACACTCTCACAAATTGGTGCACATCTGCTCATCCTTGAGTGTTGCATTGCCAGAGTACAACTGGTAC
Organism: Lissotriton vulgaris; assembly: GCF_964263255.1. Taxonomy (NCBI): domain Eukaryota; kingdom Metazoa; phylum Chordata; class Amphibia; order Caudata; family Salamandridae; genus Lissotriton; species Lissotriton vulgaris. The sequence goes on from NC_141689.1 coordinate 384,522,608, forward strand.
AGGAGGCTCCTTTCACCATCATCTCTTCATGTCTGTTGCCTGGTTTCTCCTCTCAGGCCTCACTATCAACCTAGTACATATTGATAAGCCTTTCTCTATCAAACGAGGGACTTGTTAATGGATTTGCAAAGAAAGAAATTATAAGCAAACTAACAATCTCGAAATGTGTAGCAAGTGGGTAAGGCCTAAAGTCAGGCTGCGTTAGCTTGAGAATCAAAATGGAAGTACATTATTAAGTTGTTAACCATAAGAAAACAAGCTGTCGTCATTGCAACATAACTGTTTAATAAATGTAAACATATCTGTAATTTATTCACTACACTACAATATGATTTCCAAATGTGCACAGCAGCGTTATATGTGATACTGCATAAATGTGACATATAACAATCAATTAGTTAAGTCGCACATTTAATATATGAATTATATGCTATAATGAGAACAGAGTATATAGAGTGGGTGGAGTCTAAACTAAGGTGCTCCATTATCATTTACTGTCACAGAGAACATGAATTCTACATTAATGCCAATATATTGCATTAGCAAATTTGTCTTTGATAGTTATGGCATTTGCATGTGAAAGCGCAAGCTAAAAAGAGCCATCTCTAAGCACAACAAACATAAGAGGTCACTATAACGTCATCGGTTATATGCATTATATCCATGCCATATCTCCTATTTTAACTTTCTTAATTTCTGAAGTGCTTAGTAAACACTGGCTTCGAATATTTAATTATTTCATACTGGATAATTAAAATTTGATTTATATTTAATATGTAACTGATTTGCTGGCTGCATCTTTAATGCTTAACACGCTATGATGCCCCTACTACACAAGCTGTTAAAAGGGTGGATTTATATTTCTCAACCATTGCTCCACTTTCCCTAACAACATTAAACTGTGATCAACCAGATAATTTTATTAGGGTCCTCAGATTCTAGGCCTGTCAACTAATATTGACTCCTTCAGAAGTATAGAAATACACAATATGCAACGCATCTTTTTTATGATCGTGATACATTCATTTGAAATGACAGAGCTAGATACCTCTTAGCAGGGAAAATACAATCCTTATTACTTTCTTCTCCCCATGTACAGTTTTTACCGTTTTACCTATCCTCTGATATGACTGCTAACAGAAAGCATGTGAAACTTCAGGACATTGTTGAAGCCAGAGAAAAACTTATGCTATTTTTGAACATCTGCCAATGTAATATAATAACCCTAAATTGACTCATATGGTCTGTGATGTGGCCAAGGCCAATTCCAGGATGTTGCTCATGTAAATCGATGCCACTCATCAAACTTCTTCGAAAAAATGATCCCATACTGAAAACAGAGTAACATATTTATATCTCTCATTCTGCCACAGCACTTTTGGAATTCAGATTAAAACAGGTTATGGACTTCAATATTATTAACAAACACTAATGTGCAAGTGCATGTAAACACATGTATGCTCCTATGCGCCCACGCAGTTTCCCATGTTAATTTCTATTCTATTGCCTTTATCAATGCTGGAAGAAAATGAGCAAAAGGGTTACTTTCTATACAGCATGTAGATAAGAGGCAAATAAACAAATGTGACTAACAGCATGATGATTTCATGTACTTTTCAGATACAAAATAGTGCCTGTAGGATTCCAATGGAAGCACTTCTATGCAAGGCAGAATAAAATACAAATGTTCAAAAGCCTGAATTGACATGGTAATATTCATCTACGTGAAACCTCGCCCAATCTATGTATATTTTAAAGCACTGGTAACAATATGCCTTGTACACAGCTGTGTTGTCAAGCCAGATCTAAAATGCATACTTTGCAGCATAGGAAAGGGCTAAAATAATGACAGTTTGTCTGGGGTGAAAAATATTTTAGATGTGGGTAGTCTGTACATAATGTCTATTTAAAGCCTTCCCTAAGTAAACATTCAAATGGGTTGGAGTAGGAGCTGTAGAAAAAGGAGGCCTGACACCCTGCACGTTTTTAAGGGCCTTCTCTGAGGTCCTGAGGGGCTATACAAGTGTACGCCTATGGTGGACTTGGACTTAAATAGATCAGGACCTGATTATGGCTATCACCGCAGCCAGGGTGGCGGTACTTGCACTGCTGCACCAGACGTTCAACCACCCTATTACAAGTTTGCCAGTCGGACCGCCAATAGACTGTTGCAACTACCAGGAATCCATGAACCCTCTGCAGTGTTGCTGCAATGTCAGGCCCTGCTACAGTACCACCAAGCATATTGCTTACTTCCTGAACGTCTCTCTTTTCATAGTGGTGAACCCACCATGAAAGGTGAGGTGGTGAGGAAACAAAGGTCCCCCTGTTGCCTCAGGGCCATAGGATGCATGCAGTGGACACATGCTGTGCCCCCTGCAGTATCCTGTACATATTACTTTAAGCCATTGTATGGCATTGGGGTAGAGTGCTGTGCATGCATGATTCTAAGTGACAGAATGTTAGTGTTTTGTTTAGACTCCATGTCCAGAGTGTTGACATTCAAGACAAAGCTCTTAAGTGGACTGGAGCTGTATTAGCAGGCTCAGGTATAAAGGACCATCTTAATAGTCCTTATTTGAAGGGACCTCTTTCCTGTTGGATTCATCTTTACAATGGCGATGAGTTGAAAGAACCCGGATGGCCCTAATCCTACACCTCAACTCTACCAAGTTTCTCCACCATCTGAAGTTATCGCCAACATCTGAATATCATCATCTGGTATCGTATTACTAGAACTATGTTTTGTTTCTCTGTGATGAGGGTTCATGAACATATTCATGCCTCCCAACTATAACGCGCTATATTAAGAAAAAGAGACTGCAAGTTATTTATTGTTTCCATGTCTGGTAAGAGCACATAAAAAAAAGAGTTGGCACATTATCTCTGTGCTACTTGTTTGAGAGGCAAAGAGGAGAAACAGGGGAACCCTACTCACTAAGGAACCAGGGTAATAGTTATGTAAGAAAAACAGTGGTTCCTGTGGAATAATATACTCTATGCTTATGATACAAAAGCACAACTGCAATATAGAGAGTTAAGTAATGGCAGAGGGTGAAGGAACCACTAACACAATAGATTCAGTGTATGTGTTCTACAAAGCCGCTTCAGTCAGCTTTGTCGGGTGCAATGACCTCATAATTTTCATGAGGCTGCGCAGTTACATTTTCAGATGTCCCTGCATCAATAGTCCTGAAGAGACCCCACGTTGATTGGAGGGTCGAAACGCCGTTGACAAACAGAAGAACCATTTCCCAGCACGTATGACTGTATAGCTGCTGTTCACATACCATCATTTTTGATAATGGTCGACTAGTACAAATTGTGGAAACCTTGTATATAAGACTCACTTTGTCACTTAGTTTAAGGGTCCCATTCTCACTTGGGACACAATGTACTGTTTCTTTGATTGACAAAAATGTATATATCTATTTTTGTTTGAAAATATATACAATATGTTACACTGAATCTATTGTGTTAGTGGTTCCTTCGCCCTCTGCCATTACTTAACCCCCTATATTGTGATTGTGCTTTTGTAACATAAGTATACAGTATATTGTTCCACAGGAACCACTGTTTTTCATAAATACCTTGCTTGAGAGGAGCACATTTGGAGTACAAGATTTTGAGCTACTTTAGAAAAAAAGACGACTACACGCTGTTTGTGTTGCATGCCGGGGAGGAACACTTTAAGGAAAAGAGAATACACGTTATAGCATGTCTGAGAAGAGCGCTTTTGGAGATTAAATATCATGGTCTATTGACTAGTGTGCAGAGGAAAATATGAGACCTGTTTGTTTTATGCAGTGCAGCTCATTATGAGGCATTTGTGGATTGTGTTGCTACCCCCGCTCCTTCTGGGCAGTTTAGATGTTGTTGAGCTCTGTACTTACTTCAAAGCTGCTTGCTATCTTTTGAATTCGTCCAAGTTGTGTCCTCACTCCAGAATGCACACTAGACTCTTTTCGATTTGTCATTGTTCTTAAAGCTGCATGTTATCTTTTGAATTCATCCAAGTTGTGTCCACGCTCCAGCACCCACACAAGACTCTCTTTGATGCATCATTGTCCTCACAATTCAGACGTGCTTCCTCTGACTGTGACTTCTAAAGCTAGATCTCTTATCTCTTCCTGGTACTTGATCGTGCTCTTTAGCAACTTGAGCGCTGACCTTATCCTCACAATTCAGGCCCGCTTCCTCTGACTGTGACGTCTACATCTAGACCTTCTCACTGGAACGTGATCTTTCTCTTTAACAACTAGAGGTCTGATTCCTTTGGAACACATAAAACAGAGGTTCTACTCCTTTGTTAAACTCTGGATAGTTCTTTTCCATTAAGAAATCAATAACAATTCTACATTCTTGGAATACTCTGGTTCATTGTGTTAAGTACTCTAAAAGAAAAGAGGAAACTTTCTGTTATGTTATGTTATGTTATCAGGACTTATATAGCGCGCAGCTGCCCCAGCAAAGGGGCATCCCGGCACTTCCATTATCAGAAAAACGGGCCTAAACACCATAACAGAACAATACTGAGGAAAAAAAGAAAAGACCAAGAAAACTAGATTGAAGGAAAAATAAAAGTTTTGATGGGTTTTCTAAAGTCCAGCAAACACTCCATACTACGTGTCTGCACAGGCAGAGAGTTCCATAACTTAGCCACCAAGCAGTGAAAGGACTGACCCCCCGCATGAAAGCGCTTCACACGGTGAACACTAACCAGGTGCTGCCCCGAGGAGCGCAACTGGCGGGGGGAGGGACATAAGGGGTAAGCAAATTACCAAGCAGGCTAGGTGTGGCAAGCTTCAAAATCTTAAAAGAAAGACACAACGTCTTAAATTGGATACACTCCACCATGGGAAGCTAGTGAAGTTTCCGAATGGCGCCAGCAGCAGGGCAGAACCGCAGGATCCCCAACAAGGCTCTGGCAGCAGCGTTTTGAACACGCTACAACTGAGTTATTTCAGCCTGATTGTCCCCCAGCAGGAGAGAACTAGCATAGTCCAATTGAGATATAATAGTCGACTGAACAATCAGTTGACGTGTCGATGGATCAAAAACTTCAAAAGGGGCTTAAGACCCCACAAGAGGCCAAAGCACGTGCCGGCAACTTTCCTGGTACTGGCTTGAAAGCTGAGAGAGGAATCCATCCAGACTCACAGGTTATTAATCACTTCCTTCAGGTTAGGAGTGCTAGCCTGTGCACTCGGCCACCAGCGCTCGCTCCATAGGCTTGCATTCTTCCCGACTAACAACACCTCAGTTGTGTTAGCATTTAGCTGCAAGCAAATTAGTGGTCATCCATTCAGCCACAACCGCCAGACCGCCTCTAAACCTGGAGGCATTCAGAGTGGAGCCTTCAGCCAAGGCCACCACTAGCTGCGTATCATCTGCATATGAGACCATAATAAGGACCCACTGCCTGGCGACCGCTGCCAGTGGCTGGACGTACAGATTGAATAGTGAGGGACTCAGCTCCGAGCCCTGGGCCACCCCCTGGTTGATGGAATGGGCCTGAGAAAGAAACAGGGGTAGACACTCGGAAAGATCTTTCCGTCAGAAATAATTTGAAACATTCCTCAGCCAATCCAGTCACACCTGCCTCCTCCAGCTGCTATTGCAGAATGCCATGCGAGAATGTGTCAAAGGTGGCACTAAGATCCAACAGGATCAGTGCCGCTATCTGACCGGAATCGAGGAAGGTTCGCAGATGTACAGTTATGGCCAGAAGAGCAGTCTCAGTGCTGTGGCCTGAGTGGAAACCATTTTGCGATGGATCCAAGATATTGTTAGAGTTAAAAAAAATGTGTACGTGTGTTTTTAACATGCGCCTCTGCTATCTTAGCCACCTAGGGGAGGAGAGATATAGGCCTGAAGTTCTTAAGTTTGGCCGGGTCAAGCGATGGTTTCTTGAGAATGGGGGTTACCCATGCCTGTTTCCACAGTACCGGAACAATTGCTGTGGAGAAGGAGGAGTTAGCTATCTGTCAAAGCGGAGCCAAAAAAAGAAAGAGTGACTCCCTAAACTGAACCGACTTTAAAGGGTCAGCTGGAGAGCCAGATTTATTTTCCTGCTTAGCCAAGTGTACTCATCCTGTGAAATACTAGGGATGGCTGTAAAGGAAGACCGTGGCAGGGCTCTAAGAGAGGTAGTAGTAGAAGGAGTGGTCAGTTGTGGGAAGGACCTCTAGATAGCGTAGGTTTTCTCCACAAAAAAGATGGCCAGATCCTCACATTGCTATTCAGATGAAATAGCGGGCACAAAGTTTTTCCTAGTCCTGAGATCTTTAAGTATCTTAAAAGTATATTTGTCTGAATTAGGACTAACCCTAATTTCATTCACATAGTAGGCCGCACGAACTTTACAGATGGTTCTGTGATAGTGTTTGATCTCGGCCAGGTAGCATGCTTTTTTCCTGGGATCGTAGTCCTTTCTCTACTCGCACTCTGATTTTACAGGCCTTCCTTATTATGGTCAAAGAGTCGTTATACCATGGACTGGTGTTAGAAGTGTGTCCCTTAAACCATTTCACTGGAATGAGGGAGTCTAACCCATGGGTGATCCAGTCACAAAATAAACCATAATCTGACTGTATGTTATTCAGCGGTCCCAGAGGGTCTGCGGCAAGGAGTGCGTGAAAATACTCTAACCTCAGTTTACACCAAGGGCGTTTAAAGACAGGCCATTGGGTAGCTATATTGAGATGCTCTATGACTGGAAAGGACATTTCCACCAGCGAGTGGTCAGTCCAACCCATGGGTTTAGGCATCTCCACACTTGCAGACAGAATGTTAGAAAATATAGGGTCCAGTAGATGGCCAGCTACATGTGTAGGACCGGGGACCAGTTGGTTTAGCTGATACACAGCCAGGTCTGCAAGCAAGCCACAGATCGCATTGTCTTGCATTAGATCAAAGTGCAGATTAAAATCACCGAAAATGCTGAAATTAGCAGTGCCCATAGCAAGCATGCACACTACCTCCAAAAGAGTGTCTTTAAACTTAGCGACCGACCGAATTTTGGGGATATTTATGAGGACAGATTAAGAGACCAGTTTATGTTGGGTTGTACCTTAGACAAAGTTAGAGAGGCATGCTGGGAGAAAGATAATCCTTCACTATTTTATTTTTTTTGCAGAGTTTTATATACGCGAACTTGACCCGAATCGGGTATCAGAGCGCTTTACATAGCACCAGTTACAATACATGAGGACACACATTCATTTTTGTTAGGCGCAGGGAGATGAAGTGATTTGCCCAGAATCACATGATGTTCAGCATCATTGCAGAGACTCTAATCCAGTTCCCCAGATTTGAGGTCGACCATTTCCAAGTGGTGTGAACATACCAAAGAATGTGTAGAAGAATTAAATAGAAAAGATGATGAGGTATGTAAAGAAAGTAACATACAAAGCAGTCAACCAATTTTAAGGACAAAGTAACGCAATGTTCTTTCAACAGAACAAAAGTGGTAATAGTAATTCACAACAAAACAAAGGCAGTACTAGTAACAAAACTCGTTATAGATGTGGTGAATATGGACATATAGCAAGTTTTAAAGATTGTATTGGTTGGATGGCCCCTTGTAAAAAATGTGGAAAAAGGGGTCATGTCTCAAAGTGTTGTCGCAGTGGCAATATAAAGAAGAAAGTTCAAGAAGTATTGTGTGATGAAGAGTGTGATGTAGAAGAATTCATTTTGAGAATTAGTGAGGGTCCTTTTTATGTAGTTCTCATTGAAAAAATTCCAGTACACATGCTGTTTGACTCTGGAGCGAAAATCACTCTAATTCCCAGAGAGATTTATGATAAGAATTTAATAGGCAAAGTGGTATTACATAAGCCCAACATCAAAGTGAAAGGTTATGCTGGTGAACCCATTAAACTGTCAGGACTTTTCAATGGTAATATCAATTTTAAATCTAGGGTAGCCACAGGGAAGATCTATGTTTCTTAGAGAGGGGATTCCTTAGTAAGTTGGACAGATCAAAAAGATCTCAAGGTGATCCTAGTTCCCAATGAAACTCCAGCAGTTAGGTTAAAACAAGATGAGTTGTGTTGCATACAAATAAGTCATGTACAGAACTTAAATTGTGAACAAAATAATTTACTACAGTCTGATATCTCTTCTTTAGAAAGTGAATTCCCAGAGGTGTTTAATGAACAATTGGGCTGCTTGAAAGGATATTCTCACAAGATAAAGAATTCTATACCAGTTGTTAATAAAGTCAGAGGTGCCCTTCTTAAATAAAAGAGAAAATGAAAGTAGAGCTTGACAAGCTCCTAAAAGGTGGCATCATCACTGAGCTTGAAGCTTCTGCATGGTTAGCTCCTGTAGCTATGGCACTTAAAGCCAATGGAGAGTCTAGGCTTTGCATAGACTTAAGATAACTCAATAAGGGTCTTGTAGTAGATCACTACCCATTACCTAATATATCAGAGATGTTATCACTATTGGAAGGATCCAAATGTTTCTCCTCCATTGATCTCGCATCAGCTTATCATCAAGTGAAGATGCATACAGATTCTTAAGACTTAACAGCATTCATAACACTGTTTTGAAATTTCAAGTTTCTTAGAGTGCCGCTTGGTCTAATTTCAGCTGCAGCAGTTTTACAGAGAATGATGGAACACATTTTCAAAAATGTCAATGGGATAAAAATGTATCAAGATGATATACTTGTTTTTGGAAGCACTGAACAGGAACATGACAAAAGAGTCAGGATGGTATGAGCAAACTAAAAGAAAATGGTTTAACACTCAAAGCAAAAAAATGCTAATTTAATATCACTAATATTGATTATTTGGGTCACCAAATTACTAGCTCAGGCATTGAACCAAAAAAAGAGTTGGTAGACACAATTAATAACACGGCAAGCCCTATTAGCAAAGAAGTAGTAACATTTTTAGTAATGTCTGAATATATGCTAAGTTTATACCCAGCTTTACTGACAAAACACAGAATATGAGACTTTTGTTAAAACAGGGTGTGAGTTTTGCATGGAATTCTGAGTGTAAGAAAGAGTTCATTTCGGTTAAGCAGTTATTGTCTAAAGCTACCTCATTGAAGAGTTTTCAACCTGGACAAGAAATTGTTGTTATGACTGATGCCAGTGCCACAGGGTTAGGTGCTGTCATGATGCAAGAACATTATGGTGTAGAACAAACTATCTTATTTGTATCCAGGATTTTGAGAGGAGCAGAAACAAATTTTTCAGTAGTAGAGAAAGGAAAATTCTGAGCAGTGAGAAAACTTCTGAAATTCTTGTGGGGAAGCAATTTTATAGTTAAATCTGATCATAAGCCGTTGAGAGACACTTTTTAAAAGAAAGGATGGGATACTATATCCAGGATACATAATGGGTCGTCATACTCCAAGAGTTTGACTTGCATGTAGAATATGAACCAGGGGTGAAGAACAACATAGCTGATTGCTGTTCACGTTTGATCAACAAAGAAAACACTGAGAAAGAAGTGTAGGAGGAAGAATTTAGTGAATTTGATGATTATGCAGTTTGTATAATCAATGCAGGTGTAATAAAGGAAGATGTATGGGTCAGTGAACTGGAGGCAGATGAATCACTACAGGCTGTTTTGAGCGGTATTGAAAGAGATTGGAGTATTCATTCCAAAGTTAATTAATCGCTTAGTGTATTTTTTCATGTAAGGGACAAATTGGCTTGTCAGAACGGTCTCTTAATGAGTGGTACTAGACAAATTCCTCCAACTAGTTTAAGGATGCAATTTATTGAATTTGCCTATGAAAACCAGCCAGGTATTTCCAAGACCAAAGAAATACTGAGCCAAACGAATTTGTGGCCTGGGATGGACATTTGCGTTGAGAGATGTGTGAGAAAAGGTGTAGAATGTGGCAAGAGTGATAAGATTCTGAAACCTTGTGTTCAACCCACGACTTTAAGAAAACTTCCCAAAATGGCTTGGGAAGAAGTAGTGATAGACATTTTGGGTCCCATCAAACATACCAGCATAAACAAGTATGTGATAGTGCTTGTAGATGTGTATTCAAGATGACCAGAGGTTAAAGTTACCTCGTTTGAGGAAACCAGAGATGTAATGAAATTCTTAGATGATATTTTCGTAAAATAAGGTTTTCCATCAATATTGCTATCAGATAACGGTGTTCAATTTACCTTAAAGGAAATAAACAAGTATTTGAGTGATAGCGATATTTTTCACAAAAAGTGTGCTTTATATCACCCGTAAACAAATGGAATTGATGATAGGTTCACTAGGGTGCTCAAAGAGACCATTTAGCGGTCGGTATCTCATCAAAAGTGTTGGCAAACTTAAATCCTAAACAAAGTTAAATGTAATAGATTTTCTCCACATTCTAGGCCTGCTAGTACTCCTTTTGAATTGTTTCGCAAGAGGAAGGCATGTACTATGTTGTGTGATGCTTGGATGTAAAAACAAATCACAAGATCTGAAGCATGTAAAAGATGACAGTGAAAAATTTGAGAAAGAAATTAAGAAAATTAGTGAGAATAAAAAAATGTTTTGATGTCAGAAAAGCAGTCAAAGAAACAACTATCAAAGTAGGTTAAATGATTAAGATCAAAAATCCCCGTGAAGGCACAACTACTCATTGGTCAAAGTATTTGTTGCCAATGAAAGTCATTAAGGTTTTTAAAAATGCTGTCAAAACAGAAGACCACCGACTGTTTGTAAAGAAAGAAACAGTGAATAGCCTGTAACGATGAAATGTGATTATAAGACAAGCAATACTAGGCAACGTGTTAAGCCTAGGTATTTATATGACTATATATTGAAATAAGTATTAAATTGTATAAAAGTAAATTGTGCATGCGTACTTTATTCTGTTTTAGTTGTACCCTTATATTTTAATTCTATTTGTTCTATTGTTATTGGGAGGGAGATGTGTAGTACATAATACATAATACTGTAAGCCATTGTAAGGCATTGTGGGTAGACCGCTGTGTACACATGATTCTAAGTGACAGAATGTTAGTGTTCAGACTCCATCTCCAGAATGTTGACATTAAAGACAAAGCTTTTAAGTGGACTGGACCTGGGTTAGCAGACTGAGGTGTAAAGGACCATCTTAATAAACCTTATTTGAAGTGACCTCTTTCCTGTAGGCTTAATCTTTACACCCCCTTGTCAACATGAACCACCTTTCCTGCACAGCATGGACTGCAAAGTCCATGACGTGTAGGAACGGGCTTTGGTGCTCCCATTACAGTAACTTTTTATTAGACGCGGCCATGGGAACACCAGAGGAATGTCCACTAGACCATGAGATAACTTGTAATCTCGGGGACGGCCGGTGATGATCTTTGGTAGTGTGGGAGTGGGGCGCTGGCGTGGAGGCAACTCTCACACTGCCAAGCTCATTATTATTCCCCAAGTCAGAAGGTAATCCTTTTGACCACCGTGAACCAGGTTGGTTTATATAACCTGTACTCTATTGTGGCTAACCTCAAAAGCACCCAGATCCAGGTCTACCATAACCAGTGACTATCATTTACCCTTTGTCCTTTTCAACTCTATTTCGACACAAAAATCATATCTTCAGTTCCCTTTATTGGATTTATTTTTGGGCATTTTGGTGTAATTTTGTTTATTAAATTTTACTCCATGTTTAGAATTTTTTATTTTTATTTTTTATTTTGACACTATTGCTGTTTTGGTACTGCATACATAGTTTACACATTGCCCTAAGTTAAGCCTCTCAGCTTTGTGTCAAAGCTGCCATGGGGTTGAGCTCAGGTTAATATTGTGCCTTTGAGAGTTCATCCTGAAAAAGGGTTGGGTGTATTTGTTGGGGCCCAAATAATAATCCATCATCTTGCAACCCACATTTTAAGCTTACTAACTGATGGTTCAGGAGCTAGTATATCTGATGGAACTCCTCTGACTGGTGTGGCTGGTTTCCCTGAAGTGGTGGGGATGAACTGGTTGCTGACTTTGATCAGCGACTTGTCCACACTTGCATTAGATACCAATGGTTGTGGGTAGCAATGCTGCTGTTCCACCTTCACTACACTTACCACTTGACTTGGACATTTAAGTTTAGCTTGGCATAAGCAGTGGAACCATTCCATTTTTAAGACTGGTGTTTCGGGTCTGTGGCTACTGGGCTTGCTTTACTTTCATGTACTGACGTTTAATTCCTCCTGCTGGTTTTTTACACTTTCAGGATTTATAGTACCAGCGGAAGCACTTGTCAACAAGCATGCTATTAACTTGTGAAGTAAGAAAATCAAATCAGCTGAACAAAACTACAACCAATCTATACTCAGTCAGTCAATAATCTTTATTCAGTCATCATTCCATAAAAGTGCAAAGTGCATATCTAGAGCCTTCATTACAGATAAAAACACAATAGAAATAACCTTAAAACACAGTCCTTCTCTTGTACAATGATTGCCTTAAAAAGCTACTAGCTGATCCATTCATATTGCTTAGTGTATAAATACAAAAAATGTGTTAAAACTATAACAATAACATATATTACCTACTGGCGATAGCCAGTAGGTATATATAGTTAGGACCTAGCTACCATAGGAAATCTGCAACATTCTATTGGGAATAACTTTGGCGCCGGTTGAGGAATTTGCTTGTAATTTTCCAAAATTTAGGCCAGCTCCGCTCCGCTCCTTCCCTAGAAGTTTTGGGGGGATTCGTCATGCGGGGGCCGAGAAAAAAGGGGGGTCCCAAAACGTGTTTTCCCCATATTAATTTCCATAGGACGATTAGACAAGGCTACAGCCCGAACGGCTGAACGGAATTACACCAAACTTGGCAAAATTTTAGGGACTGGTACGCAGAAGTGCCTTTTCTAAATGTGGTGAAAATTACTCCAGTGGTTTTTACGAAAATTTTCTTCGAAAACACATATATATCTATATGCGCACTTCGAGCGCTTACAGGTACGCGTACCGGAGAGCGCACCCGGCGCGACAAGGAAGTGCGCGTGCGGAAAGCTGATTGGCTCTCGGATGTCTTTGAGTCCGCACACAAGACACAAGTGGTGAAAAACAAAAGGGGAAAACTATAAAAGGGGGCAGGGTAGAGACCCCCTAGGTTTTATCAGGGGGCCTAGGAGGACCCCAAAGGGCAAAAAAACTTTTTTTTTTTAAAATTTCACGGAGTACGCGCTGGGTGTGATGCCATGTACAGGTACGCTGAGCGTACCAAGTGGAAAACCAAAGAAAAATTATTTTTGGGCCTGGGGGTCGTTGTGGGACCCCCTGAGCAGGCCTAGGGGGTCAGGGTGCTTCTACCCTGCCCCCTTTGCGTGTTTTGCACCTTTGTTTCACTGATTTCTTGTGCCTTGGTTCTACTGAGGCACAAGATGGCTGCCAACACTTCCTGGACTGTCTACCAAATAACTGTCTAGATATGGTTCAAGGTCAACATGTTTTAGCAGTATGGGATGTATTTGCTTCACTCTACTTCTGAGCCGCTGCCAGGTGGGGTGAGGTCTTCACTTCTTACAAGTTCGTGAATCACACGACTTGCAAGAAAAGACTAGACGGGCACCTAGAACCTTCAGGTGATATCTGTGCTTGTCTTAATACAGGTGTTTTTAGAATTCACTGTATATATTTCACTCATTTAATTTTTGCAGTAGCAATAGTCGTTTTGGGTCCTGAAGAAAGCAAGGACGAATATGTCCCATACTGCTGAAACATGTCGACCTTGTACCATATCTAGACAGTTATTTGGTAGACTGTCTTGACTATTTTTAATATTGGTAGAGTGGGTATTACCTGAATAAAGTTGTTCCATGCTCCCTCATCCAATTTTAAATGCACCTTTTCAATTTGAGTTAGTTATTTTTCCTTTTTTGCACTGCACTATCAGCTAGTGACAAAACATAAAGGGCCTCATTAATGAGGGCCCTTGTGCCATCGGAACGTCACTTTTTGTGACGTTCCGAGTCGCAGCTGCCTGCGTGATAATTATCAGGCAGCACTAAGCCACGTTTTTTGGCGTACTGCTGCCTGATAAATATCAGCCTCTTTAACGCAGTGTTCTGCTTTAAAGGGGCGTGCAATGGGTGTTGCTGGGGGCGTTCCCAGCAACATCCATGGCCTTTTGACACTGCCCCAGATTTGCGAGAAATCATAAATCTGAGGCAGTGCCAAAAGCTTACACCTCCCGAGGGAGGTGTAAGGAAGGCGCAACAGGGAGAAATAGTTTTATTTCTCCTCGTTTTTTTCCTTTTTCTATGTGTGCTGCATTCTGCTGCACACGTAGAAAGAGGAAAAGCCTCTTGTGATTATTTTTGTACAGAAAGGTTTCCCTTCCTGTACAAAAATATTCATCCCTGCAATGCAGGTACCCTTGCACCATTGTGCAAAGATGCCTGCGTTGGCGCACAGCAGCCCATTGTGCGCCAGCGCAGGGGAACAGGACAGGAATGCGCCGTATCTTATAGATATGGCCCATTCCTGCCTTTCTGCTGCGCTTCCCTACGGCAAAACGTCATAAATGAGGCCCATCGTATTTTGCAGTGCAAGTAAAACCACCTAAGCATTTGTGTTCGAATTCAGCATCAGAAAACAATGGGAGAATTATTCCTCCGCAAATTTACATTTTGCGGGCCTTTTCAATGCATGATAGCATTGTGGATGGACGAATACTGATATGATTGTTTAAACCAATTTACACTTGGTGCTAAATACTTCTCAGATTAAATTAAATGTGTGCCTCATGTCAACTAGGTTTTTGCACCAAATGTATACATATGTTTTCAAAATTGTGAACAGCATGGGTTTTCTCTGGCCTACAGCTAAAGATTCATGTAAGGCTATCTTTGGACCTGTGTATGAATGGAGTGTTTCTCAAGTGAAAGCAAACTTTTAGGGTAGGTATAGAGTTGGTCCCTCAAGTTTTCTTTTAATTAAGCAACTGATTATTCCAATTTGCAACGCTTTCTGACGTGCTTTTGTTGTCTTTAACCTCTGGGGTGATTATTCTAAATAAATGGTGAGAGGTTGAAAAGTCAGCTGACGCTCAAGTTAGCTGCCAGTCAAGCCACTCTTCAGTAATGATAGCTCAATTTCTCAGATGTAATGGATACAACTTGGAGAGCCCACATTGAACATCTATACAACGAAACTCGATCTCCAATTGCCCCGAATAATGGAACAATAACAGCAAATAGGGCCGGCGGCGGAGGACAAGCCAACAATACACTGACCCATGAACCGTCTCAAGACTCAGAGTCTTTTTCTGCTGAAAAAGTGCTAAAGATAATAAAAAACCTAAAACCTGAGGGAGCCCCAGGCCCCAATGGACTACCAAATGCTCACCTCCTGACTCCCCTCTTTAACAAAGCCATAACATGCGGTTTGATTCCTGAGTCCTGGAGAGGAAGTATCCTTAACCCAATCCACAAGTCGGGTTCCCGCTCGGATCCCTCCAATTACAGATTAATCGCATTGATAGATATGGAGGCGAAACTATACGCATCTAATCTTTTGGTTGAGCTAGATGCTTGGGTCAGCAGATCAAACTTAATAGCTTACACGCAAACTGGATTTTGGGCAGGGATGGGCACCCTCACCAATATTTCAGCGGTTACTCTTATAGCCAATCAGTCATTTGCAAAATCTAGTACGCCTGCTTTATCGACCTAAAAGCAGCTTTAGATAAAGTTTCAAGAACCAACTTATGGGCAAAAATGCAAGACTGGGGGGTTCCGCCACGACTCCTGATGGTCATCATCAATCTATACTCACATGCGTGGGCACAAATCAAGAAAGGAGATGGGTTCAGTTTAACCGGCAAAATTCCAACATCCAATGGGCTAAAACAGGGTTGCGTACTGGCACCCTGCCTATTTAAAATGTACACCTTCGATCTCGATAAGCGCCTCAGGTTAATCCAAGCAGACCCTCCAAAATTGGGAAAAAAAACGATCCCTTGTGTCCAATACGCCGATGACATCGTCCTGCTAGCACAAACTCCCATAGGCCTACAGAAACTGATCACAGAACTAGGAGACTACGCCACCTCGAACCAACTCACGATTAACCATAAAAAAATAAAAGTTATGTGTTTCTCGAAATCTATTAAAACACCGAAAAGTCAAACTTTTTCCTGGGATTTGGGTGAGCATCAATTGACAAGGGTTACGTGCTATAAATACCTGGGCTTTCAGCTAGATTGTAAGCTTAACTTCAAATCACACTTGGACCAAGGTCGCTTGAAAGCCAAGCAACTGTTGTTTGCTTTTAAAACTCTAAGGAAAAAACTCATAGGATGCTCCACTGCCCACCTGCTTAAAGTGATTGCTGCAAAATTTTTACCTTCCATTTCATCGGCTCAGAAATTCTGAATACTAAAGATGCCACAGTCCTAAATACTTTTTTTAAAACAGGGAGTTAGGTCCTGGGACGTAGGGTCAGCTGGACCATATGCAATATTTTTCAAAAAGGGGGGGAAGATTTGCTGACCATACAGTAAGTTTGATCTCCTTGTTTAGAGCGACAAATGGAGAAAATATCAAGATTTGTCTGGTATTATTTATTTTATACCCAATTCATATTTTTTAAGATTCAAAAGGATTCAATTGTACGAGAAAGAACATACCATATACAATAATTTAGTCAAAAATTATATACACGACAACATTACACATGACAAAACATGAATAGAACATATCATATATACATTAACACAAGTTTTTTTGTGCATCACCATCAATATTCATTGTTTGCACTGTCTTCGAAACAAGAGGTACAAAAACACTCTGGTAAAGAAGAAATCAAATGGAGAGAGTTTGCAAATACTTAAAGCAATTCGACAAGGACTGGGGAAACAATCTCACACACAGTCACATAAACAAAAACTTGTTACTAATTTCGTCAGTTGCTTGTCTCCATTTTGGCCGACGCATTTCGAACTCGCTATTTTACTTGTCGGGTTCTCATCAGGGCTTTAGTAATTTATCCTGCAGAGGGGTGTGCAAAATATGAATGAGGAGAAAATCAATTTTTATCTATCAATAGCCTCAGCAAGTATTTTCTTGTATGTATTAAAGATTGTGATTACCTTACAAGTATAAAAACCAGAAGGTGGGGGTTCAAAAATGGTCTACGGGGGTCCTCTTCCTGATATCTAAGGAGCAAGGAAACCATTATTCAAATATGTGTTTAAAGCTAAGAATGACCGTAGGTTCCTGGCGGCAGAAAATGCACATTCTCGAATCCTACCTTACTATTTCTTTTATAGTTCAGTGGATTAGTTTGCCCGTTGTTAATGAAATCCCATGCATCCCAGTTACCTATCCAAAAAGAAAAAGAATGCGGAAATAAATATACCGCATTCACTCTGTTCAAGATAATTGCAGAAGCCCATATGATTAAAAGGATTACCTTCACTTCCAGCTTCTTAGTTCTACTGGATCCGTTTGGTGTAAGGCTGTTATTTAAAGCCGCAACTCTGGCGGCTTACAGCGGAACTCCGCTGGCGTGTTATTCAAGCGCGTTCCGTTTCTGCAAGAAACACACGCTTTAGTTACAATCTGAGTGTCGGCAGCAGGAGCGCTGGGATTTAGAGATTGCTGGGGGTCGCGTAGCTAAAGCAGGGTGCTGGCTTATCCGATTCTGTTCGTTTTTCGCCCGTCAATGCTCGCACAGGAAAAATCTTCAATGCGCCATGTTTCAGGCAAGGCTTGGGCTTTTAAAAAAGGTCACGTGATTCTTAGGAATTATAAGATACGTAATTCATCGAATGAACTGACAGATGCAGTGTGTCAGGGACTCGGCTAGATGCATTAGAGAGTTATAGTTTAGAGAGTTCGGACATAGAATTCAATCCAGTTTGTAAACTATTGAATCTTAGTATCAGATACGCTTCTTTTCTGAGTAAAACATCATCCACATCATGAACTCCTTTCAGGTGCCCTATTGTATACAGGACTGTCCACTTGAAGTCCATCTCTGAGTGTCCCTGTTCAATAAAATGTTGTGTTGTGTGATGCGAGTATTGATTTGCTGGCTAGTTTTGCCTCTGTACAATTTATTGCAGCTACAAGTGATTGCATAAACCACATTCTTGGTTTTGCAATTACTGAAACTTTCATTGCACCATCTTATGTTCTTATGGATAAATTCACTGCCCTCAATTTTTGTATCACAAGATACACACTTACCACATCTGTGGTGGCCCTTTATTTGAGGCATGCCCCATAACGTGAGCAAGTCGTGTTTAGGTTTGGCAATCATTACATCAGCCCGCACCATTTGTTGGCCTATGCTTCTGTTTTTTTTTAAAAGCAAAGATTGGTCTTGGAAATGGGCATTCAAGCTCTTCTAGTAAGTGCCAATTTTTGAGTATTGTCTGACGCACTTGGTGGCTGTGAGGGCCAAATGTTGTGACACAAACTAATTTATCCAGGTCATGTTTTATTCTTCGTTCAAAAAGACACACACGTGGTGTGTATTGTGCCCTTTTGCGCGCATGTTTCAACAATTTGGTAGGATATCCCCTAGTAATCATCTCTTCACAAAACTTTTTGGAATGATGGTCGTAGTCTCCTATTTCCGAACAGTTTCTACGAATGCGGAGAAGCTGTCCGTAGGGTAGGTTAGTTCGTAAATTTCTTGGGTGGGCACTCCGATGGTGGAGGATGGTATTTCTGTCTGTTGTCTTTTTATACAGAGTAGATTTCAAAATACCATCCGCGCAACTTATTTCAACATCTAGAGGAAGAGGACCCCCGTAGACCATTTTTGAACCCCCACCTTCTGGTTTTTATACTTGTAAGGTAATCACAATCTTTAATACATACAAGAAAATACTTGCTGAGGCTATTGATAGATAAAAATTGATTTTCTCCTCATTCATATTTTGCACACCCCCCTGCAGGATAAATTACTAAAGCCCTGATGAGAACCCGCCAAGTAAAATAGCGAGTTCGAAACGCGTCGGCCAAAATGGAGACAAGCAACTGACGAAATTAGTAACAAGTTTTTGTTTATGTGACTGTGTGTGAGATTGTTTCCCCAGTCCTTGTCGAATTGCCTTAAGTATTTGCAAACTCTCTCCATTTGATTTCTTCTTTACCAGAGTGTTTTTGTACCTCTTGTTTCGAAGACAGTGCAAACAATGAATATTGATGGTGATGCACAAAAAAACTTGTGTTAATGTATATATGATATGTTCTATTCATGTTTTGTCATGTGTAATGTTGTCGTGTATATAATTTTTGACTAAATTATTGTATATGGTATGTTCTTTCTTGTACAATTGAATCCTTTTGAATCTTAAAAAATATGAATTGGGTATAAAATAAATATTACCAGACAAATCTTGATATTTTCTCCATTTGTCGCTCTAAACAAGGAGATCAAACTTACTATGTGGTCAGCAAATCTTCCCCCCCTTTTTGAAAAACAGTCCTAAATACAGCACAATCTATATTATTTAAGAGATTGTTCTTAATTCCACTACACACCTCACAGGCACAAATCCGCCTAGAATATGGTCTAAAAAATCAGATTATGCCCAGACAAGGCGCCCTAGTAAAATACTACTGGAGGATGAGGGAGGCAGAAGATAACACCCTAGCCCACTATTGTTGGGTCGAGATTGAAAACCAAAAGAGCCTAGCTAACTCAACTACAGCAGCCCTGAAGGAATCCCTGTCGGCATTACAGTTAGAGGATGCTTGGCTCACCCTCACAACGTACTCCGTATTTAAAATCGTAGTCAATAACGCTATCAAACGGACCTCTTTATTAACTGATAAAACGTCCTTCGCAAAAAAACATCACGCCTGGGCCGTGATAAAGGATTACGAGAGGCTGAAGCCGCAACAATACCTTTTGGAACAATTCTCCCATCAGAAAAAACATTATCTGACTTTGATACGCATGGGGTCTTTCCCCTGAAAGGATTTGACCCCAAAATGGAAACAAATATGGCCATCCAAGGAGTGTCGTCTCTGTGGTCAAGGGGAAGAGTCACTACGACATTTTCTATGTACTTGCTCTTTTTTATTGGAAGCCCGAAAATCCATTCTCCGGGAGGGTCTAAGGAAGGAACAAACAAGAACATGTAGAGCAGCAGTCATTAAATGTCTCGGAGGGTTGTCAATTCCTCTATCCTGTAGAGCCATAATACTATGGAAAATCGCAGCAAAAGAACTGGCAAAATGCGACCCTGCCAAGCAGCCAACTAATTAGCAGATTTCTCCCAAATGCATTGTTATATTCGTCATTATTTTTAAAATAAGTATCTCCTTATTCTGACATCAACTTTAAGTCTTTTTAGGTTTTAAAAAAATGCATATTCCAAAGCAGTAGCGGTCGGCAGTAGGTGTTTCTATAGGGCGGTGACGTGGGCAGGAGGAGGGGCAGGGTGGGGGGAAATAATGTATGGATTACGGAGTTTTACAGGTAAGTAAACATTTAAATACATAAAACGAATTTCGTTGCGCGCACTGCATCACATTTGGTGATGCAGTGTGCGCAACGAAATTCGTTTTATGTATTTAAATGTTTATTTACCTGTAAAACTCCGTAATCCATACATTATTTCCCCCCACCCTGCCCCTCCTCCTGCCCACGTCACCGCCCTATAGAAACACCTACTGCCGACCGCTACTGTTCCAAAGCACTGCGTTTTATGATGGTTGTCTATCCTTTTATGATTTGTTTTTAATGAATCAAATAAAAGTATATTTTGACTTTGACTTGATAGCTCAATTTATTGGAAGTAACTTCTAGTGAGAATGTTTTGCATTTCAATTTCAAAGGTCAACGGTATGCAAATGCCCACGAACCTTCGAGTTTGTGAATATTTCTTGTGCTTGAAAAGCAATGGCGAATTATTTTCTAAACACTTTTTTTGCTGTCATCTCAAACTTCCAGTAAACCGCAAAAGATAAACACTGGTATCATCACACATACCATTTTATAATATTTATAGCACTTGATGACAGTTGGGATGAATGCGGGTTTAATAATCCATGAATAACAGCAGCATGTGTTGTTTCCTGGGAAAAGGGTGCACATATAATCCACCAAGCAGTTGACAATTACTCTGTTTATTTAATTGGGTCATGCTGCCTACATTCCTAATATGTGATAACCCAAATTCAATCGTGCAAAACAGTATAATAAGTTATGAAACCTGCAGCATCTTTAAAGCTTGATACCCCTATTGTAAAACTCTTAGTAAGGTATAAACAGACTTTCCATTGTTATGACTTGCATTAATCACGGTTAAATATAAATGTGATAAACCTATTTGAGACATAGAGGCGTATTTGTTTATAACAATTTTAATGCTGGAGTGATTGAATTTGTGCCAAGATGTGCTTTTTGATTTTGCAAGCCTAAATCCAGGCCTCTATACACAGTATTTATTTAGTAGAAATTGTGATGTTTATGTAACCACTTCATCCCTTGCCAAGTCAGTAGATACGTGAAGCAGACTATAGTTGGAAAGCATGGTCAGAAAAATATGTATGCATCGTTTAGTTTGGTGCGTTTTTCTTGGTTTTTCTTGCTACTGCAAGAACGATAGTGACTCTAAAACATAATTGAGCATATGTATAAATACTGGCGCATCGCTAGAGTAATGCAGCAATGCGTCAGAAAAAGTTACACTGCCATATTGCACATTCATGTGACATGGATGCACCTCATTTATAGAACGGCGCACCATGTCCTAAAGACCCAAATTGAGGCAAAAATATTGACACATCCGCGGGAAGGAAGGCGCAAAGGAATGTAACGCATATGCTGCCAAAGTGTAAAGCAATCTTTGAGTGCTGCAAATCAGTCACATTGGAGTGTGTCATGCATTGGAAAGCTTTAAAAAGCAATGCGTTAGAGGGAGCTGCTAGCAATAGCAATGAGAGCAGCAACCCCAGCACCAGCCAAGATGTCCAAATAGAACCGCAGGCCATGAGGAAGAAAAAGAGTAATTTCAGTGAGAAGGAGAACCAATTATTAATAAATGAGGGGACAAAGAATGTACACCTTCTTGTCACATCCAAATTGCCATTAGGGAAGAAAGAAGCCATTTGGCAGTCCATAGCTGATAAGATTAACGGTTTAGGGCAAACAAAAAGGGCAGGGCCAGAATGCAAGAAGAACTGGCATGATTATAAGTGCAGGACCAAGGAGCAACTTACCTAGAACCTGAGGGCTGCCATGCGGACCAGAGGTGGAGGACCTGAGGACCAGGAGGAGATGGTCTACTTGGAGGAACAGGAAGTGTCAGTCATCCCAGCAGAGTTGGTGGCAGGAGCAGAAGGACTAACAGTACTGGGGTTGAGGACCAGGGAGAGACAGGATAAGTGTCAACAAGAGACAATATGGTTGAGACTGTCATTCAGTGCAGCACAGCAAGACTATTTGCTGTGGTGCACTGCACTATGTGCAAGGGAAAGGGCAGGAATCTCTCTCATAATAATTCATATATCACATATATGGAAGTTATTTTGACCAGTGACTTTTTGTGTAGGCAAGTCCAGCCCTGCCAAGTTTGTCAGGTCCATGCATGATGGTCTGACCTAGTACAAGTTGTCCTTTGAATACTGCACCTTGTAGTGGCAGGTAAAATACATGAGTGACCAGGACTGCAAGTTCCATACTACAGAGCAAAAAATGTGTACTGGAGCAGTACATCAGGCATGGACTTTGGTAACCTGTGGTAAATTTTAATTACCTATACGGAATTTATGCGGTAAAGTTCAATAAGAATAACTCAGTCAAAAGGAAGAGGCAGAGTCCGTGGCATCTGAGGTTTATGAAGGTTTTATTCCTTAAAAAGGAATTGGTTCGAACCAGGTATCATGTTCCATCACCACGAGGGTTCAGGAAGGGATTTGCAATGGACATGTACAATACTTTATTAACAGGATATCATATATATAGTCAATGCATTACAATGACGAATTCAGAAGGCGTAACAGCTGAGAGAAACAAGATAAGAACATAAGTACGTAACAGAAGGCGTGCACGAGGGCGTACACGGAGGTGTGTGCTAGAAACGTCACATAGAGGTGACACAAGTGGGTGGATCCCTAGAAGAATCCTGTAGAGTCAGCAAAAACATGTGGCAGAGATGCGCGCGCAGCAGCATGACGTGTGATTGACGTGTAACTGGAGGGTGAAGGGGACTTGACATTTAGCCCTACATGTGGAGACAGAAGTCTGGGGTGTCAGAACAACCTAATCCCAAATCATATCTGGTATCTAGTGTTTGAGGAACTGTATTATCTAGAAGGAAAGGTCTCTCGGGCAGAGGCTATTCTATACTGACTGCTAATGCGTGCATATGCGACTGCGTGTCTACGTGTAAAGCAAGGGGGCCATGGGCCTACCATGGTAACGGGAGCTATGAATTACTTGTACGGAGACAGAAAGGCCGGGCCCTTCGTTCTGCAGCTGGGAAGGATGTTTACCTAAACTACTAGACAGGAATGTATTTTTCGGGGAGCGGAGCAGATAACTTGAAGGCAAAATACAGTCTTGGCAGGCAAGCAGGCCGAGCCAGGCACCGCTAGCCGCGCAGGGAGTAAGGTAAAGTTCATGGACACAGATGCAGGTCCAGGCTGCAGTTTTCAGAGGCAGAAAGCAGAAAAAGCTCGATGGCAGGAATCCGGGCCTAACTCGCCAGAGCTAGAAAAACGTGAAAATGCACCATGTAAAGACGGTGGCACAGCATACTTAGGAACTGAATATCTGACCCATTCATGGTGGATCTGAAAGAGGACATGTTAACGTTGGACGCAAATGTATTTGCGTCTTCATAGCTGGTTGTGGAGGGAACATACATGTACTAGAAGCACGTACATGGAGCCGTTGAGGTCTACGATAGGGGACACAATTGACCATATAAATTAATTTTACCTCAAACCTGCCTAACCTTACTGCGACAATGCAGGCCCCCTTGCAGCATTAGGCAAGTGTGCTTGACTTGGAGCTATGCAGCCAAAAATGGAGTGTAAATGAATGGAATGGAATGGGGTTGCCAGAAAATTAACTTCTTACCTGAGAAGGGATCTAAACATCACTACTGCAATGCCCAATGGCTAACAGATGGCACACCAAAACTGCACCAGCAAACATGAAAGAGGGGTCTCTATCAACCACAAAGAAACAAACCGATGTTCCACCACACTGACCATGGAACACCTCAATTCCCAAATCGACACCGATGACAGAATGAACATCAGTGGCACCCTCGCCTGCAGACCCCCAGGACCATGCACCAGTTTCTGCCACATCATCACTGAATTCATGGTCCCAATCGCCATTAAGTCAAAGCACTACATCTTCCTCTGAGACCTCAACTTCCACCTGCACTACCTCATGGACACTTACTCCTGGAATGCATGAGCAACATCGGCCTGACCCAGCTGGTCACACACAGAGCAGGACACACATTGGACCTCTTTTCCATGGCCACAAGTCAAATATAGCCATGTTACAGAACTCACCTGGACTGGCCACACCATCATCCATTTCACCACCCCTAATGGTCAGCAACCAGCAGACAGAGACAAAAAAGGTCAGAAATGATCATAAAGAGGCAGAATGAAGATCAGAAATGAGCATAAGGAGGCAGAATAAAGGTCAGCAACAAGCAGAAGGGGGCAGAATAAAGGTGAGAAACAAGCAGAAAGAGGGAAAATAGAGGTCGTAAATGAGCAGCAAGAGACAGAATAAAGGTCAGAAACAAGCAGAAAGAGGCAGAATAATGGTCAACAATGAGCAGAAAGAGGTAAAATAAAGGTCAGAAATGAGAAGAAAGAGACAAGATAATGGGAAGAAATGAGCAGAAAGAGGCAGAATAGAGGTCAGGTTCGAGAATAAAGAGGGACGTTAAGGTGAGAAATTAGCAGAAAGAGGCAAAAAAAAGGTGAGAAATGAGTAGAAATAGGGTGAATAAAGGTGAAAAACAAGCAAAGAAAGACATGAGAAGGTGAGAAACGAACAGAAAGTGCCACCCTTTCTCAACTACTCTGCAAAGGGCCCGGTCCTGCTGGCGCATTACAGGTTGCAGCAATGTCACTCATGCTCGAGAGTGCTCGCCCATGGCACAAACAATTTTGCTCCATTGCAGAGCTGATTGATAACTCTGCGTTCTCTGTGCAACTAAATTAAGCAAACTCCACCAGCAAAGCGGAATTGTACACCCAGGCCTAGTTACTATTCACAGACCCACCCAGAGACTCATGCACCCACTCGTAGATCCACTCAGAAACTCATGCACCCACTCTTAGACAGACTCAGGCACTTACGGACAGTGTCATAACCACTCACAGACCCACTCAGAGGTTCACGCGCCCACTCAGATATTAACATACCCACTAAC
Organism: Lissotriton vulgaris; assembly: GCF_964263255.1. Lineage (NCBI taxonomy): Eukaryota > Metazoa > Chordata > Amphibia > Caudata > Salamandridae > Lissotriton > Lissotriton vulgaris. The sequence continues at coordinate 384,547,942 of NC_141689.1, forward strand.
CTACCTATACAGCCACTCTAACATCCCCTTTCAAAGGTTAAATGTTACAGTTAGGAAATAAAATGTAAATGAACTTCAAAATTCACTGAAAAAAACAAAGGTTACAGGAGCGGTATAGTTTTATAATATAACTAAACAAATCATAGAACTTCACACACAAAAAAAAGGTTACAGGGACATTATAGTTATGTTTACATTTCACTGGCACAAAACCACAGAAATTTAGCAGTTACAGTTACCTGAGCTAACTGTAACTTACCTCCCTGCAATGCACTGCTGAAGACCTCACATTTTACATCACTCATGACATGGTCAGTGACATCACTCATAATATCACAGATGACTTCTCAGATGACACCAGTGATGACATCATTGGTGACATCTTCCAGTGAGTGTTTTTCTAAGAGTTTATGTTTGTTAAACTTATCTTATACGCTACTACAGAAGTTAAATTAGTGTAATACGTGTACAGCAAATGAGTGATACTATTTCTCACGTATATTATGTGAGTGGCTGTGTGAATGTGTTTATCCATGTGTGAGTGAGTGTCTGAGTAGATGTGTGAGTGGGTGTGTGAGTGGCTGTATGTGTATGTAAGTGGGTGTGTAAGTAGCTATGTGGGTGAGTGAGTGTCTGGGTGAGTGGTTGTATTGGTAGGTAAGTGGGTGTATCAGTGGCTGAATGGTTGAGTGAGTGATAAGCATGGGCATAAAATCAGTTCCGCTCACGGATTTTGCGGTTTTTCGGTAAATTCGCAATCCGCGAACTCTCGCGAATTTGCCGAAAATCCGCAAATTCGCACACGGCGCATTTTTTTGCTTGGTGATACAATATTGCGGTGCGCGGCGTTCACTTACCGCCATTCAGCATTTGCCGAGTAGTTTTTCTCGATATTTTGCGAGTGATGCGCCATTTTGGATCTTGCTGCGGGATCCCGCGGGAGTTTGGCGACCGCGATTACGTCATCGTGGCTTGCCACCTTGCACAGCGAGAGTTTGTCAATGCGAGTACGCCATGATCACGTATCGTGGGAGTTCGCAATTGCAAACACGTAGATGCGGTTGGCAGCAACAATCTCGAACTCGCGAAATTACAAAATTTGCAATTCTGCACAAGAAATCCACCAGCAAGCAGCATAAACCTTCTGAAAATGATGAGTTTTATCAGAATAACTCCTCAGGTTGACATTTGCCTGCACTTTTTTTTGCAATGAGTCCATTTTGGGGGGGAGGAAGGAAGTGCCCCAAAGTCTCCAACTTCCTGCTCCTGTCCAGCAGGCTCCTCCCAGTGCTTTCTTCATGTGCTGGTCACTTTCATTTGGATTCTTGACCTGGAAGGATTACTTTTTGTGGATGCTGCTGGATATTTGGATTTGAGGCCTTTTTGACTTTCTTTGGATCACTTTTGGATTAGAAATCAACTTTCACAAGTAAGTTTGTTTGGGGCATTACAGTTGCTGTTCTGCAGAAAAACGAGTTTTGCAAAACTGAAAGCACTCAGCAGGTGCAAAAGTTCAAACTCATCATTAGTAACCATTCCCTGTAGTGCTCCCTGAGGGGCCCCTCCAGAGTTCAGTTGCCTACTTACAACTATTCTATGACCCTGCTCTGACCCTCACAGCAGGCTCATAGAATAGCTAGAAGTAGGCCACAAAGGTCCTGGGAAAAAAACTGCACTGCAACAGAAAGCAAATTACAGATAAGGAAGCAGGTGCCAGACTGGAAGTTTAAATTCAGTGACACATTAATCAACCCCAAATTAATTCATGTCAGTTGAAGCAGGGCAGGTGTGCTTGCTTTTCCTCCCCCATAATCTACAGTGATGAACTAGAGGGTGGCAGTGATGTACCAGAGGGTGGCATGGGTGAACCAGTGGGTGGCAGTGGTGAAACAGAGGGTGCTGTGAACCTGTGATGAAAAACCAGACGTAGAAACAACAGAGTCGCGACCGTTGCGAGCCGTCAAGTAAGTTCGCAATTGCGAACTGGTACAAAACCCTCGTGAACTGGCAGAAACCCTTGCGAACACAAATAAAACAAAAAATCTGCAAATTCGCGAGAGTTCGTGGATTTTGCGGATTGCGAATTCGCGAATATGCAAATTTGCGAACGCCAGATTCGCAAAATTCGCCCACGCTTAGTGAGTGAGTGTCTGGGTGGGTGGCTGTATGGATAGGTATGTGGATGTGTGACTGATTGTATAGATGAGTGATTGGTTGTCTGAATGGCTGTATGAGTAAGTGACAGGGATACTAAGTGGCTGTATGGGTGAGTGAGTGGCTGTTTGAGTGGGTGGTTGGTTAAGTGAGTTTGAATATGACTGGCTGCATTGGAGAGTATTTCTATGTGTCAATGTCTGGGTAGAAATGGCAGTTTGAAATGCTGAATAGGCCTTTGTACATAAGCGGCTCGAAATAGCGATTAGATTGTGAAATTAGAAATTGAAATTCCTTTTGTACAAATAGGCAAATGACACTGTAAAACCAAAGGGGATGATGGACGGAGTGTTGGACATTGCAGGCACTCACCCCGAGTCAATTGATCTAGGTTTAATCCATCATCATTCTTTAGATCAATCCGCCACCCCAGTTCAGACATGGCCATATGCAAATCAGTATGACCCTGTGCCTCATGTGAACAGTCCAGCCCGAACTGCCAAGCCATGTCTTCCCTGGACTGGAAAAAAGCATCCTGGGACCGTTTGCTGGCTAATCAGCCATCATCAGCCAGGCTAGCTTGAATCCAGTGGCAAAGTGAGCAAGGGACCCATGTCTAGGCATACCCTGCCAACTTAGGGTGAAGAAAGCAAAACCAAAGGGTATGACGGATGGAGTGTTGAACATTGCAATCACTCACCCCAGTCAACTGAGCTGGGTTTAATTCATCATCATTCTTTAGCTCACTCTGCCACGCCAGTTCAGACATGGCCATATGCAAATCAGTCTGACCCTGTGCCATGTGGGGATAGTCCAGCCCGAACTGCCAAGCCACGTCTTCCCTGGAGCAGAAACAAACATCCTGGGACCTGTTGCTGGCTAATCAGCCGTCATCAGTCAGGCTAGCTTGAATCCAGTGGCAAAGTGAGCAAGGGACCCACGTCTGGGCATACCCTGCCAACTTAGGGCGAACAAAGCAAAACCAAAAGTGATGACGGACGGAGTGTTGAACATTGCAATCACTCACCCCAAGTCAACTGATCTGGGTTTAATCCATCATCATTCTTTAGCTCACTCCGCCACCCCAGTTCAGACATGGCCATATGCAAATCAGTCTGACCCTGTGCCTCATGGGAACTGTTGGACGTGGCCCTTCTGGCGGGTTCACCCCTGAACTTTTTGCTTATTAAGATGACCTAGTGGTAGTGATTTTTGATGTCTGCGCACTTTACCATTGTGTCCCAGGATAAAGTGCGTGCGTGTAGTGAGGTTGGCCTGCCCTCCCATAGGAATGCATGGGGAAGGTTGAAGTTCAGGGGCAGTAGGAGACTGCCTCACCAGGATTGGGGGGATTTTGCGGATGATTGTTGTGATGCACTGCTTGATTGGTTAGAGGTTCCTGAGGAACCTGATTTTGATGGACTGCTCAACCCAGTTATCAGAGAGCACCTGCTCAATTGTTTTGTGCCAGGGTTCCGCCAACACCTGTTGAGGGGTGACTACGTTTGTCCTTGGGACATTGCAAAGGAAGCAGACCACTGGGAATGTGCCAGAGGTTCTGACACGTCATTGGTGAGTGAACCCAAAAGTAGTGGTTCAGGTATCTTCCAGCCCAGTGTGGTGGAAGAGGCTCAGGGCAGCCCAGCTAGGTCCCAGTGTAGCGAGAGGGGTGTAGGGTATCACGTCTTGTCTCAGTGCGGTAGGAGTGAGTGGGGGACTGAGTGTTCCCAGGTGCCGGGAACCCAGTCTCAGAACCTGGATGATTTCTTGAGGAAACACCAGGTTGGGCACCTAGGCTGTCCCGTTAAACCCCTTGAGGGGGATCTCCTAGTGTCTAGAGAACCTGGAGTGACTGTAACTAGTGCTCCATTGGTTCTAGTGTCCGGCAATGCCACTCCAGTTGGGAGGGCACAGAAGTCCAAAGTGAGGATTGAATGGAGGATGTGTTCCCCAGTGGGAAAACCAGTGGGTCAGGGACTAGCCAGTTGGGCTACGTTTCCTTGGAGTGAGCATGGTGACACCACTTCTGTTCTGGGGGATCTTCACGCACTGTCAGGTAGACAGGGGAAGGAAGATCTGTGCCAGGCAGACAGTCACACAACACATGGATCATCTGTTAGCCTCAGGGGGATGGTGTGTGAGTCCCCAGAACTTCTGGTGTGCCAGGCAATTATTCCAAAAAGGGTTTTAGACCAAAGGTTGGGAGGCCGGGTTCAGGATCCACCTGACCTGATGGGTAGGACGTCTGTAACCAGCGTACTGACCAGTGCTTCTTCCAGGGGTACCACTCCAGTTGGGAGGGTGCAGAACTCTGGAAGGGGGTGCAGAGGGAGGGAGATTCCGCCTGTGACCCCCGGTGCAACCTGAGGGGTTAAACCCTAGGTTGGAAGAATGGCGTTCTAATGGTACCCCTTGCATTAGGAGGAGGGACGCTCGAAGGAGAGGTAGAGGGAGGAGAGCCTCCCCTGTGACTCCTGGTCCACCCGAGGGTGTAGACCCTAGGCTGGAGAACCAGTGGCAGTCTAGCCCCGTCCTACAGACAGGAAGAGTGGAGAGTGGCTACTATGTACTAGGGATTACTACCCCCCACTCTGCGAATAGGAAAGGACCACTGAGACCTGGGTGGGTTAGGGCCCGGTCCTGGCCGCGGACAGCTTGGGAGTACCAGTAGGGTAGCCCAGTTGTTCCAGACAGTGGTTTTAGAAGGAAACCCATGGGTTCACTGTGGCGTAAAACAGGAGGGTGTCCCGGCAGTGGCGGGCCCGCGTCCGTGTTCTATCGCCCAAAGCAGGGAAGCCCATCACGGTGGTGATTGGTCTACCCTGCGTTTTGGCTGGAAGGGGGATGTTTTGGACTTGGCCCGTCTGGCGGGTCCACCCCTGAACTTTTTTCTTATTAAGGTGACCTAGTGGTAGTGATTTTTGGTGTCTGCGTACTTTACCACTGTGTCCCAGGGTAAAGTGTGTGCATGTAGTGAGGTTGGCCTGCCCTCCCTTAGCAATGCATGGGGAATGTATATGTCCATGTTAGTTCCTGATGCGTGGGGAGTGCAAGCTCGAGTTTGGTATGTGCGGACTCGTGTGACTAAATGCTGTGCAATGATGTATGCTGCGTGATTGTGTCTAGTGTGGAAGTGCCACTTCTAGAAGTTGGCATGTTTGTGTAATTTGTGTCTGGCGTGTGATTGGCTGGAGCTGGCTGGTGAGCCTGGCTCCAGGAGTCAGGATGGGTCTGCCCCGGTGGTGAGTGGAAAGATTAGCATTCTGATGTGATGGAGGGGTGCACCTGGGACCTGAATAGGGCTGGGCTTTCCCAGCACAATGCTGGCTCCGCCCCCTGTGGTGCGGCTTATGACCCTAGCCTAACTAGTGAATAGTGAGAGGGGCTGAGCACATCAAGAGTGCTCCAAAACCAGCTGTGACTGGTTCCTCCCCCACCCTGCAAAACACAAAGCATTTACTGTATCAAAAGGGGCTGTGTCCCCTGGCAAAAGGTTCTCTTGTTCCTGATCTGAAGAGGGGGGTCTGCTGCTGCTGGGCACCAGGAGGACCGCCACTAGGACTGCCTCCCTGCCTGGAGGGCCCAGTGAGCTGGCCACTGGGCCCAGCCTTGCCCCCCCTGCCTAGACTTTGCCTGGACTTGTGGCTGAATTTCCCTCTAGCGCTTGAGAGCGCTTTATTTTGCCACTAGCGCTTGGGAGAGCTTTAGTTAGCCATTAGCGCTTGGAAGCGCTTTAATTTGCCACTAGCGCTTGGGAGCGCTTTCTGTTCGCAGCCGGTGCCCACCCGGCATTTTCCCCGCAAGACTGCTGCTTCACAGGAGCCCACCCCGAGTGATTTATTATTCATTTATCGGGTGCTCACCCCGCTGTCCATTTAAATTAAAAGAGGTAGCCTACCCCTCCTCTTGCCGAAGTGTCGCCTGTGAGTGCCGGGAAGGACCGCTGCGCTGCCCAGCGCGACCCGGAATTGCTGCAGGCCAAACTGGAAGTCGACGGGAGCCCACCCCGCGCTCCAATGGAGGAAGGAGAAGAGCCGGCGAGACCAAGAGGGCGGAGCCCAGCCGACAGAGTGGTGTTGCCGCCCGGGAGCCTCAGTTGAAGAGGTGAGCCCCGAAGCGAAAGAGAGCGGCTGGAAGCGCAGGCGGGGCTCCAGTGAATAGGTGAGCCCCGCACTGCTTGAAGGAGACCGGCAGTGTTTCCTGCCCCGGCAGAACAAGCGAGGTCCCGGTGAGTGCGGGGGCAGTTTCCTTTTACTTAGAGTGGCCCCGGTTGACAGAGGGCCGCTCCGATGGTAGTGATGCCTTAGTTGCAGTCCGAGTCCCCCGAGAGGTACTCCACCATTATCCGGCCATTAGTATTGAGAGCCCTGAGAGGCTCCGAGGGCCAGTAGTGTTTGAAGGGGCATCAGGGAACATTGCCGGTGCCTGACCCCTCCTGCTGAAGTGCTACCTTTGTCGCGGGCCATAATTGGGTATCGAGGGTCTCCTACATCACGGGGCATTTTTGTTATAGAGCCCAAGAGGCTCCCACGTGTCCTTAAGCCCGCATTTTAGCCCACGAGAGGCTCTTGGGCATTTTGTAAATTTGAGTCCCCAGAGCGGGACTCCCTACGATCAGGTGCATTCTTTCTTAGAGCCTGAGAGTCTCAGGGGGCATTTGTAAGTCTGAGTCCCCCGGGAGGGACACCCACGAGAGGGTAGAGCGGCCCCAGTTGGCAGAGGGCCGCTCCCCCAGTGTGGTGGCATTTTGCTGAGAGCCCACAAGGCTCCTGAGGGCCCAGTTGTTCAGGCCTAGAGCCCACGAGGCCCGACGTGTGTTTGGCCTCATTAGTTCTACAGCTGCCCAGCTCTTAGTGGGCAGCAGCTACGTTTAGGTTGAGAACTCTTGCGCAGTTCTCCTTTGGCTGCCTGCGCAGCCTGCCCTGACTTTGCTGGACAGAGGGCGTGTGAGGCCCCGAGAGGCCAGGTTGGCCTGGGGTCAGTTTTATAATGCTTGGGCGCAGATAGTGTACCTGCCTAATGTGATTGATGCAATGCTTTTGCCCATGCCTCTAAAAATGTGTTTTTATGCCTAGGAGGTTGTTTGGCCTAGAAGAGTGATGCTAGTGAGGTCATGGCGCCCTGCGTGATATTTCCCTAAGATATTTCAGGATTACGTAGGTGGTGTTTACCTGTTACCAGTGAGTACTGGTTGTGTGCTTCATGTGATAATTTTGGTACTACAGTTATGATATGTTCTATGTGCTAGTTCTAAAAGGGATTACTTCTGACAGCGGTCCAGGTGGCCCTGTCCCATGTAAATACTCCCCTCTACATTCTGCCCGTGCATCTTGTAAAGTATGTTTATTATCTAATATTTGTGATATGATACAAAGACTATTTCTTATATATACCCTTGTGTGGAGTTTCCTTGTGGTTGGCCTTGGGTGTTGTTGCTGGGTGCGCGCGCAAACGCTTTACACATCGCCTCTGAGATAAGCCTGACTGCTCGTGCCAAGCTACCAAGGAGGTGAGCAGGGGTTATCTTGGCGGGTAACTTCCTTGCCCTCACTAGAGTGGTGGTTTCTGCCTGGCTTTAGCGCAAGCCTCAGCCAAGCAGAAATTCCCATTTCTAACAGGAACAGTCCAGCCTGAACTGCCAAGCCATGTCATCCCTGGACCGGAAACAAGCATCCTGGGACCGTTTTCCTGCTAATCAACTGTCATCAGCCAGGATTAGCAAGGGACCCACAGCTGGGCATACCCAGTCAACTTAGGGCGAACAAAGCAAAACCAAAGGGGTTGATGGATGGAGTGTTGAACATTGCAAGCACTCACCCCCAGTCAACTGATCTGGGTTTAATCCATCATCATTCTTTAGCTCACTTCGCCACCCCAGTTCAGACATGGCCATATGGGGACCAGTTTGGGCTGGACTTTTCCCATGGGGCACAGGGTCAAGATTGATTTGCATATGGCTGGGTTCAAACTGGAATGGCATGGTGAGCAAAAAAACGATGGATGTAGGCTCAGATCCCTGTACTGGGGTGAATGTATGACATTCTTCTGTAGTCTGTCCATCAACTGTTGTTTTTGCATTTGTCACCCCGAGTGGGATGGGTATGCTCAGACGTGAGTCCTGTGCTCTCCATGCCACTGGAATCAAGCTATCCTGGCTGATGAGAGCTGAAAGCCCGAAACCAGTGCTAGGATGCTTGTTTCCAGTCCAGGGTGGACCTGGCTTGGCAGGATTTAGGCCCAGATCTCTGTATTTGGGTGACTGTATGACATCGTTCTTCAATCTGTCCATCAACTGTTGTTTTTCCAATAAGACTGTACCACATGCCACTGTATGACATTCCACTTCACTCTACTTCTAGACATTGTACCACATGTCATTGTGTGGCATATCACTCGTCTCTGTGCCACCCCACTCTACAACACAGTACTCCACGCTGGGACAGTCTACCCTACTGTATCACACCACACTACACTCTATGACATGCCATTTCACTCTACCACATACCACTCCACTCTCAAAAAACATGCAGTTCCACTCTATGACATGCCACACCGCACTACTACACACACTTCCACTCTACACCACTGAATTTTTCTAGGTTTTTTCCTGTAGTGAAGTCAGGTCCTGTTATTATGTCATGCCAAAGGTAATGTGATATAATCTCATGTAGTGCCACCAAGGGCAATGTTAACTCTTATGATGTCATCAAAGGGTGTGTGATGTCATTTCCACTACTCTTGGCATTTTAGTCAATTACATCCATACAGAAATCGGCCATGGTAGATGGTTTTCTGTTGAACTAATTTGCATCTATGACAATATCCACATTTAATAAGCCCAGGACTTTGGATTTTGGAATTTGAAAGCACAGATGGATTTTTATATAATCTTACACCAAATAATTTGCAACGTATGCAAAAAAATATGTATCTAAGGTCTTTGAATCTGCATACAAAGAAGCAACTCTATACCACAACATTAAAACATAATGCTAAAATAATACAGAAATAAAACAGATGTGCTAATTTAAGGCATGAGTCTAAAAAAGTCTAACATTTAATGCAGTGGGTTTCCTCCTAGCTTTGGAATAAGAATAGAAAATCTATACTTACCTTTGTATATTTCGTCATGATATTTCTGTTATCAATATTCCGGCTACTATAATAGCTCAATATTATAAAAATAACATTTAAATACTATACCTGTGTATCTAACTTTTGCTGACCATTTCAGGGGGTCTTAGATTTCCCTTAAAAATGTTTTCAACTGAATTTAGTTTTTTCAAAAATATATTATAATAGACTTGTATTCAACCAACCCCTGCTGCCTTTGTCTGTACAGAGCAGGGGTTGACCCTAAAGCATGACTTTTGGCCAGGCTCTGAGACCACCCATCAGGCTCCCAACATCTGCAGCATAATGTCTTTCATCATGCACAATAGAGGTTGGCCACAGAGCCTCTCCTTTAAACAGGCCCCGCACTCAACGTCCATCTCATGCAACTTCTGAGCAATATTATTAGCTGTGTTCTGTGGGGTTTTGGCGGGGTACACCACCCTGAATGGCAGCGCCTTCTATGCAAAATGTTTGGCAAGAGCTGCACCCATCTTTAGGTTCACAGTGATCAGGACACTCAAACCATTTATAATCATACAGTGATTTTTTATTTTTTTCAGAATTCACAAAAACATAGAAATGTACTTACACATAAATTAGCAAAACTGAGTTTTTGGGTCTACAAACCCAAAATAGGGTCCACCATCCTTGGTGTTACAGTCTGTGAACCTCACAAAACAATAGAGGCACTTATTTATTTATGGAGGCACTATGTGCACATTCTCGACCCCCATATTATTATGAGGGTGAGGGCATCCTCCTCCTAATTCATTGACCCTTCCTGGTACTATGTTCCAGGGTGCAGACTTTAAAGCCTGACATCCTATATTGGTCACTGCAACTCAAAAAATCAGTTCCTATCAAGCCGAAAGTCCATGGTCAATGGAGGAAAATGCTCTCCCTTTCAAGGACATTCATTTCATATATTTTTCTGAAGTTTATTTTTAGTTGTATTTATTATTTATTTATTTATTTATTTATGAATTTTGTAAAGCGCACGACTACCCCCAACGGGGGTGTCCCGGCGCTAAGGCTGTCAGCAGAAAGAGGAGGAACAATCTAAATAGATAAAAAAAGCCATGTTTTCAGACGTCTGCGAAACAGTGCTTCGGATGGGGCAAATCTGAGGTCAATAGGTAAGCTGTTCCAATGTTTGGCTGCAAGGACAGCAAAGGCTCTGCCACCCATTCTTGTGCGGCGGAAACGTGGCACAAGCATGAGACGAAGGTTGTTGGAACGTAAGTCTCTGACTGAGTGAGATAGTCTCAATCTCTTTCTTAAATATTCTGGGCCAGTTCCGTTCAGAGCTCGGAAGGCAAGAATGAGCGTTTTAAACTTAATGCGACTGGCTATAGGGAGCCAGTGGAGCTCTTTGTGAAACGCTGAAATAGGGTGTCGGAACGGGATATTGCCAATCAGTCTTGCTGAAGCATTTTTAACTACTTGCAGGCGTTCAATTTGATATAGGGGGGCCCCAGCGTAAAGACTGTTGGCATAATCCAAGTGGGAGGTAATTAAGGCCTGGGTGACTGTTCTGCGTGCGTCCATCGGTAAAAATGGGAAGATCTTTCTCATCATCTTTAATTTACCAAAGCAGGCAGCAGTAACCTTGTATGGGGAGTCCATATATAAACCTGCAAGATACATGAAATAATCTTCCTGATTAACTATTCAAAGCCAGACTGCCATCTTTTTGTAACACAAAGAGCTAAAAAAATCCTGAATTGTTTTACACCACACAACTCTATGGACATTTTCTGGGCATAATTCTAGTTTCATGTCACGTTTGGTAAAAATCTGTTCGCAGTGTTGGTGAGAGCTGTCATCCTAGCGTCCATTGACTGGACGGATTGCTGAACTATCAATGGAAGAACACAAGGACTCAAGAAGGAGCAGCCACGCAACAAGTCGGCGAGCAGTGGGTTGGTCGAGGAGTGAGGCACCCTTAGCCACTGAGAGCCACTAAGGGACCAAGGGCTTGGCCATCACAGCCATCCACCACAGCCTGTGGTCATGGCCACCGCACACCAGCCACTTCTCTGAACTCTACATGAGAGGCCGCATGTGCCGCCACCATTAGTTGATGCGGTACAAAAGGGGGTGGTGATGGACAGAGCATCTGAATCAATGAAACACTCACACCCAGTCAAGAGATCTGGGTTTAATCCATCACCGTTCTTTAGCCCACTCTGCCACCCCAGTTCAGACATGGCCATATGCAAATCAGTCTGACCCTGTGCTTCATGGGTACAGTCCAGCCCGAACTGCCAAGCCATGTCTTCCCTGGACCGGAAACAAGCTTCTGAGGACCGGTTTCTGGCATTCCAGCCGTCTTCAGCCCGGCTTGCTTGAATCCAGTGGCAAAGTGAGCAAGGGACTCACGTCTGAGCATACCCTGCCACACTTATGGTGGCCAAAAGAGGTACAAAAGGGGGTGGTGATGGACGGAACATTTGAATCAATCAAACACTCACATCCAGTCAAGAGATCTGGGTGTAATCCATCACCGTTCTTTGGCCCACTCTGCCACCCCATTTCAGACATGGCCATATGCAAATCAGTCTGACCTTGTGCCTCATGGGAACAGTCCAGCCCGAACTGCCAAGCCATGTCTTCCCTGGACCGGAAACAAGCTTGTTTGGCCGCTCATCACTCACCTGCTCACCTCTACCAAGCACTTATCAGTGGGCTTTGCTCTCCGGTAACAGTGCTGCCCAGCAGTACTATCTTTGGTGTGGTTGGGGCTGCTTTCCCACCTTCAGGTTCTCTGATTCTCCTGTTTTTACCCCTGTTTTTAACCCTTTATGCTCCATGAACATCACTCCCTATGCCATATTTTAGGTAGGGGGAGCAAGCTACTTTTTAGCTGCAGTTCTTAATTTCTTCTCTTGGGGGAACCTCCAACAGGATGAGGAGTGGAGCAAAAAAAGAATCTAGATCACATAGATCCAATAAATATCGGTCCTCATCCACAGTGAGGCAATTTAGGAAATCGTCTCACTTGCATCTACTGTAAGGATTTACTTGAGCTGTAAGTGGGCCACAAACAGGGAGTCCACATAAATCCCCCCTGTTTAATGTACTCCTAGTGATCCTAGTGACCAGCCATTCTTTTTCCCCTCTCTGGGGCATCTTCCTTTTTGGAAATCGTTGGGTGGGTATGCCCGTGGTACCAGTGTCATCAGCCTAAGCAGTGGTTATCTGTGGATATCTGTGGACTAGTATAAAGGTTAGTTACTGTTTGTGAACCCACAACATTATCTGGCGATGCCTTCCAGGTGCCTGCACTCGTGGCATTCAAGCGCTCATTCAGGATCATCCGCAGGGTCTCCAGGGTCCGCAGCAGGACTAGCTAGATGTACATCCAACCATACCACCCCCCCTAAATTACACAAGACCATGAGGCAGAAGAAGCTCCCGGATCATTAGTCATATTTGAAATCCCATCCATCTGTGTTGTCTATGTTCTCAAAGGGCCTGTGGGGCACAGCGTTAAAAAATAAGGACCTGGGAGGGTCTTCAGGTGCATCTATTGTGGATGAGGTTGGCGTATCTACTGTTTTTTCTAAGCTGACAGTCACACATTACCTCAAGTTTACCAATCAGAATACAGGGAAAGTAATTCCTACAACTCAGGCCACTCAGTCAATCAGGAGATTATAAAGCCTGCTACTCACCCATGAGGGTCTCAAGGCGCTGGGGGAATGCAGTTCCGGGTCAGTCGAAGAGCAAGGTCTTCAGGCTTTTCCTGAAGGTGTGCAGAGTGTGGGAGCGCCTGATGTTGACTGGAAGCTCATTCTGGGTTTTTGCTGCGACGTAGGAAAAGCTCTTCCACCTGCTCTGAATCTACGGATGCGTGGGGTATCAGCCAGGGCTAGGTCGGCAGAGTGGAAGTTCCTTTTGGGTGCATGGAAGGAGACTCTTTTGTTGAGAAATTTGGGTCCGATGTTGTGGAGGGATTTGTAGGTGTGGTTGAAAAGCTTAAAAGTCACTCTCTTCTTGATGGGGAGCCAAGGAGGTCTCATAGGGACTGAGTCATGTGCTCTTGCGTGGAGTTCCGAGGACGAGTCTGTCTGCATTGTTCTGGATAGTTTGAGCTTGTGTAGCAGGGTTTGTTGATACCAGCATAGAAGGCATTACCGTAGACTAGTCTGCTGGATATGAGTGTGTGGGTGACGGTCTTTCTACATTCAGGGGGATCCACTTGAAGGTCTTGTGTAGGATACAGAGGGAGTTGACGCAGGTAGACTCAACAGTGTTGGTCTGGAGTGTCAAGGTGAAGGAGTAGTCTAGGATGGTGCAGAGGTTCTGGCCATGGTCTGTTGAGGTGCGTGGGTTTCTGAGGGCAGGGGGCCACCAGGAGCTTGTCCACACAGTGGGAGAGGGTCAGAGGATGAGGACCTTAGTCTCATCCGAGTTCAGCTTCTGGCAGCTGTCGCTCATCCAGGATGCAACATCTTTCATTCCTTCTTGGAAACTGAATCTGGTGTCTTCTGGGTTCTTCGTGAGTTAGAGGAGGAGCTGGGTGTCGTTGGCGTAGGATACTATCCTGAGCCCATGCTGTCTGATGATGGTGGTGAGGGGAGCCATATAGATGTTGAAGAGCGTGGGGCTGAAGGAGGATCCCTGTGCTACTCCACAGTTGATCTCTGTAGGTTTGGAGAGGAAGTGAGGGAGTCTTATCCTTTGGGTTCTGCTGGACAGTAAGAAGCGGATCCAGTCGAGGGCTGTTTCTCATATACTGGCATTGTGGAATCTGGCTGCGAGAGTCCGGTGAGAGACGGTGTCAAAGGCTGCTAAAAGGTTCATTAGGATGAGGGTCACAGTGTGGCCCAGGTCAAGTAGCAAGCAGATGTCATCGGTGGGGACGAGGAGGGTGGTCTTGGTACTGTGGTTTATGCGGATTATGGACTGGGAGGAGTCGAGCATGGAGTTCTCTTCGATGAAGGTGGTCAGCTGGGTGTTGATGAATCTCTCTGTGACTTTGGGTGCGAAGGGAAGTAGAGAGATGGGCCGGTAGTTTTTCAGGTCTGTCGGGTCAGCCGAGGGTTTCTTGTGGAGGAGCTTGACATCTGCCCGCTTCCAGTCATCGGGGAAGCTGCCAGATTTGAGGGAGGTGTTGATAATCTGGCCTAGTTCGGGTGCTTTTTTGGCTCTGTGCAGCGGGAAGGGGTCCATGGGGGCTCCTGAGTGGGTGTTCTTCATGCTTGTGGTGGTGTCTTCAGTGGTGGTAGGCTTCCAGATGGTGATGGTTGGCTGCCTGTTGGTGGTGGAGGGGGAGGTTGAGTCTGGCGTCTGTTCACTGAAGTTGTCCTAGAGGGCTTTGATTTTCAGGTGAAAGAAGGTGCTGAGCCTGTTGTAGAGGTCCTGAGAGGGTGTGACATCTGTGCCTTCACTGGGGGGTTTGGTGAACTGCTGTATGACATTGAAGAGTTCTTTTGCGTTTTGGATTTTGTTCTTGAAAAAAGTCCACTTGGTGGTCTTTATGTTCTGGTGTTGAGGTGTTGAGGTGTTCCTCTGTGATCTTGCTCTAGCTTCTTTGTGGCAGGCATGGGGTGGGTTTGGGTGCGGTGGTGGTGTTGAAAGTAAAGGTTACGCTGTAGTGGTCAGTCCAGAGGGGCAGTGTGGTGTGACTGAAGTGGATGTTTGTCCATCCTGCGGAGATGGGGTTGAGGGTGTAGCCAGCTCTGTGGGTGGGAGTGGTGATGAGCTGCTTCAGTCTGAGGTTGGTGAGGTTGTCAAGGAGGGTGGTGGAGTCGGGGTTGCTGCGTTTGTCGAGGTGGCAGATCAGGTCTCCGATGAGGGTGTAGTCCATGGAGGCGATGGTATGGGGGTGACGAGGTCGGCAATGGAGGTGGTGGAGGAGGCGCAATGCCCAAGGGTCTGTAGACGAGGGTCCCGCTCAGCATGGTTATAGGGCTGGTCCAGAACTGGAAATATATGTGCTCTGTGTTGGAGATGGGGTCATTTGTTCTGGAGGTAGAGAGTCGGAGGGTGCTCTTGTGTGCAATGGTGAGTCCTCCTCCTGGGTGGTGGGGGCGGTCCCTTCTCTGGATCTTGTATGTGTCGGGGATGGCAGTGGCGATGTCGGGTGGTGGTGGTGTTGGTCCATGTTTCAGTGAAGTAGGCTACAGATGAGCATGCTTTAATGATTGAGGTCTAAGGTACGCCGAAGGAAATGGACATGGATATGGAGGATGTCAAGGGTCAAACCAAAACAAATGTTACTGCTAAATTGCTGTCCGAACCTGTGGGTATGTTGTTGACCATTGTTGATAAAACTGGCTATTTGAACGTTGTAGAGCCATCAATCGGCCTCTCTCCTTTTAAAATTACCCACAAATGCCACAGATTGTTGATTGCAGCTTTGAACCTAGGGATTTGGAGGATAATACTCTGATGGATATAGCCATACACATGAAAAGAAACAAGTAATGGAGGCTGAACAGAAAATGTTAGGTGCCCAGGAATTGTCATTGAGGCTGTCATCGGACAATCATGTTTGTTGCCCTCCCATGCCAGCTCTGTTTAGTAGCACTCCCTCTAGTAGTGCCCTTCCACAATCATTGGGTCTGTCAAAACCCGAGGCGTCTCCGAATAAAGGGGTATAAGATTTTTTGCAACTGTTAAATGAAGGGGACAATGGATTGGAGGGCGAGAGGGCTAATTTTGACATACTTTATGCAGTAGAGAGTATTCTTTCATCTATTTTAACTCTGTTTCAAAAAGCTACTGTTAATTCTGATCATACGTAGGATGTTCTTTCCCTGATTTTAATGGGGGTCCAGAAGTTCAATTCTGCCAGTTCCTATACAGGTAAGGCAGAAAAGGTTATTGATGTAAAATCTCTGGCAAGTGAGACTAATATAGGGGTGTCAGAAATGGGAATTCAGGTGGAGGCCGCGGAAGATCCAGGGGTCCCTCCCATAGTGCTGCCCAGAGATAGCCCTACATTATATAATGCCATGTACTGCCCCTGAAAATCAAGTGATAGGAGACCATCTGCATGTCGGTCCCGGGGAAAACACAAGCGCAACAGCACTCAAGCACTTGCTGTAAGTTTATTCTATTTTCAAAAAAGGGAAGACCAGTGTGCCATGTGATTCATCAATTGACCCTCCCCTTGTCAAATGGCCTAGGGATTGTTTAGATGCTGTCCTCCCCAGGGAGAGTGCCCCTCTTATAAAAAGTAATGGATTCAAAGTACAGAGGAAGAAGATGAACAGGAATCAGTGTATTACAAAGCATAAGCCCCAAAAAATTGATCTTCCGTATGGTATCTGAGGAGCCAGACACCTTCACCTCGTCCCAAAATGGAAATGAACCTAAGTTTGATAGGTCCCATGACGGGTGGATCTTGGGGCACTAGGAGATAACTACCTCCCCCGTATGATAGATGATCCCTTATGGGAGGGATTAGGGAAGATAGACGGGCACAAGGATATAGGGATAACCAGATATAATTGGGGAGGTGGGAAAAAATTGAAGAATCACAAAGTAAGGAGAGACACGGTTTTGGTGCCCCATAAAATAAGGAAAGATTTTGTGAGCTTAGCAGTTAAGGCTAATGATGTTGCGATAGAGGTAGGGCAGGTTGTGGATAATGTCTTCCCAAGCCTTCCTAGCAGGGATATTCTCCCTGTAAGGATTGATCCTAGTTAAGGGAGGTTCTTTGAAGGGGATCTTACCTTGCTTCTCACATATGAGAAATGCCAGAGTCAGGGGCCGACCCAAGGCTAAGGGATAATACATTTTTGGAACATAGGTCAGGGCAAGTATCTAATATGTGGATTTTTGCTTCACTGATTGATAGCCTTACGCCTCGAGCGGTCGACCTCGGAGCTGGGAAACGAGGTCCGATTCTTGGCAATGATGCTCAACATCCTATGATTCTGGGCAAATCACTTAATCTCCCTGTGCCTAACAAAAATAAATGAATGTGTTCATCTGTAACAAAACTGCCGCTCATGTAAAGTGCTCTGATACCTGATGCCTTAGGTCTAGTTTGCGCTATATAAAACTAAAAAAAAATCCTCACCAAAAGGTCACACAAGTGGAGGCCTAGCTATCTCACTCAGCTGCACTATAATTTGGAATCCTGCTGTTTTTCTCCATCAATCAAAACTTTGCATGAGTATGAAACTTATACTGGGTAGGACACAAGGTCAGCATTCAACCCTTTCATTGGAAAAATGTATATATTCCCCCTGGGAGAGCGTTCAACTCGCTGGTTGAATCTGTTTTTCTTTTGTGCATTAAACTAGTATTTCAGAGGAGTGCACTTTGATATTGATGGTGGGTGATTTCACTGCAAAATTTCAAGTAGTTCTTCCATGGTCTTTTGTAACCAGGAATTGGAGGATGTATGGACCATCCCTGAACCATCATTGCCCAGCCATATTAGAACTGATAGGTGAGGGCTGTCTTTTTTGCATTATCTGAGATTTAATGACATTGCTTTTCTAAATGGTAGATTCCCAGATGACTCTCCAGTCTCTCTAACTTTTCATGCTTCAGTTGGGCAATCACAAATTGACTTTATGGTGGTCTCTTATCAACTCTTTGGTGCATGTACACAAGCCAAGGTACTGAGGACAAATTTGAGTGACCACAGCATTTTCTCATTAGATGTCAACCTGGAGCCCGAGTCGCTGGAGCTCTGGAATCCAAGAGACAATAGCATTTTGTATAACAAAACATAGGGCGTACCTTTTGTTTTAATAAAAACCTCACTTGTCGTGGGAGGCTCATTGAAAATGCGTGCTTAGGCCCTAGACAGGAAAATTCTATCCCCTTATTTGAGAAGAATCTGGCCATATTTAGATCGTATGGTAGGAAAAAGTGGGTTGGTGGCAATAATCCTCCAGTGATTATATCATGGGAGGTAAAAACATTAAATTGTGAGATAAATGCCCTAATAAGGTAACAATTTAAGCAGTCTGTCTTCGGTGACTAGACTAAGGGAAATTAAGAGACTGAAGCAGGCAAGAAAATGAATGCAGGCATTGGAGCGCAGAAGGGTGGAAGACGCATATTGGATTAAATTAAGAGAGATTGCACAGTCCAGTGACTCACGTAAATATTGGGCTTTTATAGCTAAATATTGTGATAGTAGAAGTAAGCCAAAAGCCATTTTAATATCAGATGCAGAATAGACCCTATACATCTCACAGTTATATGCATTCAATCCCATTGCTGGGCCAACTCAGAGCTAGTCTTGTAGGCTCCCATGGGAAACGATTCCAGTCCCCCCTCTTGTAAGCAATTAGAGTGCTTTATTAAAGGGGCAAGGTATTCAGGCTCGATGGGTCCAGATGATTTACCAACAGCTATAATCATACAAGATAGCTCAGCATCAGCACAATTTCTTTGTCCGACATTCTCTTATTGCTATGCACATGGGACTATTCCGTCTTCCTGGACAGGAAGTATTGTGGTTCCATTATATAAAAAGGGTCCTAAAATGTCCCCTGACAGCTTTAGGCTGATCTCATTATTGCAAGCTGTGCTCCATAAACATAGTGGCACTCTAGATATTATTACTGCCCTACAAACTCTGATTGAAAAATATCCAATGAGCAAGGGAATGGCCTTATATAATGCTTTATAGATTTCTCCATGGCTTTCGACACTGTGCAGGAAACTGGCCACAATGGGGATCCAAATGCACCTGATCAGACTGATCATCGCACTGCATTCCTCCACCTGGACTCAGGTCCTGATGGGAGGTAACCAGGGCCTGTCAAGTAAAGTAGAGACTCATAATGGGCTAAATCAGGGGTGCTTATTAACTCCTCTTTTTTGTCTCTTAATATGAATGATTTGCCAAGTAGAGTGGGCCTCCCCGAAACTAGGATCAATGAACCTGAGCTGCCTGCTCTATGCGGATGATGCCTTTAGATCTAACTCCAATTGGACTATAAAGTCGACCTAATGAGTTAGCACGCTACTCGGATGATCACTTTTTAAAAAAAATACCTCAAAAAGTAAAATTATGGGTTTTAGATATCGGGGATGTAGAGTTAGAAAAAACATGCACTAGTTTTTGGGGAAGGAAAAACTTGCTGTAGCGAAGTTGTACCAGTATCTAGGAAGAATGTTTACAAGCAAGTGTTCTAGTAATGACTACATTGACCAGTGCAGAAGTAAGGCAATGTCTCAGGCCTCCGCAATAGGCAGACTTTATAAACATTGTGGGCAAAGACACTTTGCACATGCCTTATCAGTTTACAAAATTAAAATTCTGCCCATACTAAGTTATGCCTGTGAAGCAGTAGATGAACAGCAGAGGGAATATTTCGAG
The DNA here is from genome assembly GCF_964263255.1 of Lissotriton vulgaris. NCBI lineage: Eukaryota > Metazoa > Chordata > Amphibia > Caudata > Salamandridae > Lissotriton > Lissotriton vulgaris. Next base: position 384,567,515 of record NC_141689.1, read on the forward strand.
AAAGTAGAGGGACATATTTGGCGCAAAGTGTGTAATCTGAACCACGCAGCCTCGAGAGCAGCAATCCGGCTCAATTTCAGACTACTCTCTGCTTACGTGTTCGCTATGCCAGCGTGCTTAAGATGGAGCAATGCACTACTGAATATATATTGAGAACCCCTTATGGGTAGGCCTTGGCAGTGAACTCTGCACTGTTCATGGAGTTTGCAGAGTTTTGTACACTCTGCTTCACATAATGTAGCAGAATTGTTTCCCAGCTCACGGTCACGAACTGACATTTTTCGAGCTGCCACTCGGGTAGAATTTCTACCCAAGCGGCAGGAAGACCAGCTCGAACGGCAGTTTGCACTGTACTCCGCCACTTGCGGAACTCCACAGAGTTATTTTATAACTTCGCTGAGTGATGCGGAGCAAAACTCTGCAGACTAAGCCCAGGCAGGTAGCATTGCATGAGGAAATATTTGCCTCCCTGAAGGAGAAAAGTGTTCTCTTCCGGAATAAATAAGAAACTTGTTTGAAAAAGAGCATAGCAGCACAGGCTCTCTTCCTAAACAAGTTTCGAAAAACTCAAATTAAAATAATATTTACGAAGTCTCTCGTAAAAGAGATATTGCATTGTGCTCAGAATGGAACAATTTAATAGCAGGGAGTAGCATTCATAAACAGCCCCAACCTTATGTTGGATGGAATCTTCACCATGGAGTGCGCGGAACCATCTTGCTGCTAAGGTTGAGTTTGCTTCCCTTAGGAATTTTACTAGGGTCATGGGAGGGTCTACCTAGGCAGGATAGACTTTGTCACCTATGTGAAAACTGGGTCAGGATCTAAATCATGTTTCATTTGTCTGTCCCCTACTACAACCCTCACAACATCGCTTTTTGAAACCTCTGTTTCTAATATACAAAATTGCTACAGCTGAGGAGGCCTGACATTATCTTGTGACCCCCCTCTGAACCAGAATGGTTTCAAATATTTTGCTTTTTAAAGCAATTTTTAAAAATATTTTAGAGAAGGACTATGGTGGTGTGGTTAGTTGTAGTAGGCTGCACAGGGCTCCTTCTGGGCAAAATCCAATGCACATTATAAGTAGAATTGTAGGGTCCTTTTCATCATACAGCTGAAGTTGTTAGAGTATTTAATGGTATGATATGATTTGCATGGACTAAGTTAGGGTGGTACCCTAAAGGATTTGTGTAATTGGTACTGTAGTGATGCTCTTGCACTTTCAACACCTCATATGAATTTTGTCACTTACAATGGAATACTTATTTGTCAGGCTTTTTGTATGCAATTTGCATGAGATCTACTTAGGGCAACATTTACTGTTTACCTCAATGTTTACCTCGTTTAAAGGATTTGTGAAATTGTTATCATACTAGAAAGTCTTAAAATTAGGATCTTACTCAGTTTAGTAGTAGTAAAGTTGAGAAAAATCCAAATTTTAAGACTTTCGGTATTCACAGAAGGCATTTAGGAGCCCTAAAGTTAGGAGTCTTAACTTTACTACTACTAAATTGAGAAAAATCCTAACTTTAAGACTTTCGGTATTCACAGAAGGCATTTAGGAGTCCTAAAGTTAGGACTCCTAACTTCAGTGAATTCCGAAATGAGTAAGTTCCTTCTGTAAATACCAAAATGAGTAAGTGCCTTCTGCGAATACCAAAATGGTAGTAAGTTTAGGATTTTGTCTTAAGTTAGTTCTGTGAATCAGGCCCAAAGTAATGTTCTGTTACTTTTACCTGCCACATATTTATTTTATGAATTACAGCTCTGCACATTTGTTAAAGGTTATACAGTGTGTTTGAAAATAACAAGTAGAATTTAGTTGGCAAGTGCCAGTTTGAAAATGCCGGCATCCTGTCCCTTCTGAACCCTGGCATACTATATCCACTGATTTCATCCCTGCACTACCTCCATCATCTAGTAACTGAGTCATAATTGTGACAGTGTATTCCTTTTCAAAGATAGAATATTTCACAGCCTTGAAACAACTACCTTCCACTAATATATTTTTTCAGGAGATTTTTTGTCTTCAACAGCTGCTTCAAGCTAACATTTCAGGCAGAGGTCCGTGTTTTCCTTTACAGGTTGGTAGAGGGCTATACTCTAGCTTTCATTCTCAAACTAACGGACAACCATAACATCAGAACCAGGGTCTTGAACAATACCTCTATTGTTTTTGTAATTCTGCCCAGAGTGATTGGTCCTCATTTCTGCCCATGGCTGAGTTTTCACACAGTAACTCTCCATAGTGCTACCAAGTCCACACCTTTCTTTTGTCTGTATGGTCTTCATCCTAGATCCCTTCCTTCTAATCCACCTTCCTCTCTTTCCATTCCTGTATCTTCAAGGTTTATTCACTGCCTTCAGATAGTTCATAGGCGAATTATTGGTAATCTACATTAGGTTAAATAAAATATGAATCGGCACCCTTATCCTGCCTATCATCCTGGGGACAAGGTGTGGCTCTCCTCAGAATTCCTAGCCAATCATATTTCAATCATTACGTCATTTGAGAGGTCAGCAGTGATGCCACTGAGCATGTCATTAGGGAAATAATATATGAGTTCATAAGCTGTGCATTGGGGGGGCATAAATTATAGTTAGCTCAGCTGACTATACCTGCTGAGTTTCAATGGTTTAGTGAAATGTCAGCCTAACTATAATATCTTTGTAACCTTTGTTTCTTTTATGTGAATTTCCAAGGTTTTTTTAACATCTATTTCCTAAGTATGTCACTGTAAACTTGTGAATTTGTAAGGTTTTTTAAGATTAATTTTTTGAGTTTGCTAGAAAAGGAGGTATTGGCATGGAACTAGGTGTGTCTAATGTAGATATTAATTAGTTTGGCGAGAGAGGGTTAAAGTGGCATCCTACCAGCCATTAAATACACATCCAGGCATGGCACAAACACCCATAAGAAGAGAGAAATGCCTACTTCTAAAAGTAGTATTTCTAAAATAGTAATAACAAATTCGCTTTCGCAAATATGCAGGATGCATTACTACTATTCCAAACATACCAGACATGTTCATGCAACTCCTTTCATATCAGAAATTACCACTAAAACATATACCAGGGAATCCCCAATGCAAACCTACCGGAGGGCAGACTCACAGCACTGAGAAACTAAATAGGCTGTTCGTAACTACCAGGACATGCCACACAGTTAAGGCACACATCCTAACTTTTGCCTACACTGTACCCTGCCCATAGGGCTCACTAGGGACTACCTACGGGGTGACTTATATGTAGTAAAAGGGGTGTTTCAGACTTTACATTCCACGTCACTGCGGCAGTAAACTGTACTTGTAGGGCCCTGCAGCAGAAGAGGCCTGATACAGGTATGAACTGCTAGTTCTGTGGGTGGCGCAAGCAGCGCTGCAAGCCCACTAGTGATAGAGACAAACAATGGTCCAATCGTAAAAAGCAACAAAAGGCATAGGAGAACTGAATATATCAAAAGATCTCCTACCACTATATGGAAAAGAAGAAAAACAGTCTTGTAGATACAGTCCACAGTTACGAGGTTAGGGCAGCAGACACGATTTCAAAACCAGAAGATTAATAAACATACACATAATTGCATTCTTTCATCAATGATGTCACTCGAGAAGTCTTCAGTGATATCATCGGTGATGCCACTGACCATGTCATGAGTGATGTAATATGTGACGTCATCAGCAGTGCATTGCGGGGGTGCAAGTTATAGTTAGCTCAGCTAACTATAATGGCTGAATTTTTCTGGTTTTGTATGACTAAAATGTCAGCCTAACTATAACTTCCCTGAATCTTGTGATTTTTTTAGTGAATACCTAAGGTTTTTTTTAATTCTAATTCTAACCATAATCCCTGAAACCTGTGTTTTTTTCAGTGAATTTCTAAGGTTTTTCAAATGCTAATTCTAACTATAAGACCCTGAATCCTGTGTTTTTTTCAGTGACTTTCTAAGGTTTTTTAACTGCTAATTTCTAACTATGCCTACATAGGTAGGACATGTACAGAAAGAGGAAGAGAGCCACAGAAAGAATCAAGAGAAGTGCAGAAAGATACAAGACCCACCTGAGGAACCTCCGCTGGCTCCCCGTCAGCAAAAAGATCACTTTCAGACTGCTCACCCACGCACACAAAGCACTCCACAACATGGGCCCGGAATACCTCAACAGCCGACTCACGTTCCACACCCCCACCTGCCAGCTCCACTCCACCAACCTCGCCATCATCCCACGGACCGCAGAGCCACCACCAGAGGAAGATCTTTCTCCTACCTGGCAGCAAAGACCTGGAACGCCCTCCCTACCCACCTACGACTGACCCAGGACCACCTCAGCTTCAGGAAACACCTCAAGACCTGGCTTTTCGAGCAGTAGTAGCACCCCTCTCCCCCCAGTGCCTTGAGACCCTATTGGGTGAGTAGCGCACTTTATAAATCTCTGATTGATTGATTGATTGAGAGGTACAAAAAGAGGAAGAAAGTTGCAGAAAGAAGCAAGTAAAATGCAGAAAGAGGGAAAAGAAGGCCAGAAATAGGAAGAAAGGGGCAGAAAGAAGCAACAGAGGTGAGGAAAAAGGCCTACTTTGACTGTACCTTTCCACAGTATCATACAAAGTATGATAATCACTAATCCTTCTCCCAACATGTCTTAAACCTCACTTTTCTCTTGAAGGTTCAATATTCATTGACTGCTCAGAATGTAAGTGCTACCAAATGTAAAACAGAAATCCTAAACATATCACTGTTGTAAGTTTCACCAAGTTTGTGAAGGTATGCATGCATGTGTAATCCATCACAAATCAGGGGAGAGGGTCCATGAATAAGTTCCACCACCCCAAAACCCCCAAACACAGTATACACTCACCAAGGGGGTGGGGAACAACAAACACTCAGACACCAAAACAGGGCTAAGGAAAGACAAAATTATTTGAAAATACTGCCCTCACTCACACACAATGTGTGTGACATGCTTCATCATCGGGTCTGCTTACAGTACGCTCCCGCCTAGCCACGCATGGGGCGGAGCATAGGGAGGGGAAACAAAAAAACACTACTACTCAAAAACAACAAAAAAACAAACAACATATAAGTGACATACAGAGATCACGACAATTGGTGTTGTACGTCCGGACTGGGTGAGTGATAGACTTAAGGTACAGTTAGAAGGTGTTCATTAAAACTGGCTCATGGGTACCCGTAAGTACTTTATTCATGAGTCCCAAGGTCAGGATTAAAATTAGGGTGAAGGATGATTAAGTGTTTAGGCAGGAAGTCAAGATCCACAAACACTACTCCTTACACTGCGGTGGTCAACATGTTTCAACCGTTGTCAGTCCCAGTACTTCTATGCCTCTTACCTCAATGTACGTCCTTTGGTTTACGGGCATGATTCATGCTGGAGTGGTCCGTCAGAACAGTTGTGTTCTTTGGAGCTCCACCCGCCGACGCCATTTCGAGCCTTAAGAAACAGTAGACTCATAATAACGATCCAGGGGTGTGGAAATACCCTCCACGTGTGTTCCTCTATCAATTATTATATTGAGGTAAGAGGCATATAAGGACTGGGACAGTTAGACTGTCCTGACGAAGACCGGTGTGACCCATGTAATTGAGGGCACTGAACAACGGTCGAAACATGTTGACCACCACTTTATAAGGAGGGAAGAGGGCTACAGAAAGAGGCAAGAAGGGTGTAGAAAGAAGCAAGAAATGTACAGACAGAAGCAAGAGTAGTGCAGAATGAAAGAACAGAGGTACAGAAAGAGGCAAGAGAGGTTCAAAAACAGGGAAGAGGGGTGCAATAAGAGGCAAGAGAGGTACAAAAAGAAGCAAGATAGGTACAGAAAGAAGCAAGAGAAGTGTAAAGAGAACCAACAGAGGTGTAGAAAGAGGCAAGAGGAGTGAAGAAAAAAGTAACAAAGGTGCAGAAAGAGGTTAGAGAATTGCAGAAAGAGGCAAGAGAGGAGCAGAAACAGCTAGGAGAGGCAGAAATAGGCAAGAGAAGTAAAGAAAGGCAAGTAAGGTACAGAAACAGGCAATATAAGTGCATGAAGAAGCAACAAAGGCGCAGAAGGAGGCAAGAGAACTTCAGAAAGAGGCAAGAGAGTTACAGAAACAGGCAACAGAGGGGCAGAAAAAGGGAACAGGGAACAGGGGTCAGAAATAGGCAAGAGATGTACAGATAGAGGTAAGAGGGCTACAGAAAGAAGCAGGAGAGGTACAAAAAGAAGCAAGAGAGGTGCTGAAAGTAGCAACAGAGGTGCAGAAAAAGGCACGACAAGTACAGAAAGAAGGAACAGAAATGCAGAAAGGGCAGGAGAAGTGCAGAAAGAAGGAACATAAATGCAGAAAGAGGCAACAGAAATGTAGAAAGAAGCAACAGAGTTGCAGAAAGAGGCAAAACAGGTAAACAAAGAGACAAGAGAGGTGCAAAAAAAGACAAGAGAGATGCAGAAAGAGGTAAGACAAGTGCATAAAGAGGCAACAGGGGTGCAGAAAGAAGCAAGAGAGGTGAATAAAGAAGCAAGAGAATTGCAAACAAAGCAACAAAGGTGCAGAAAGAGGTATGTGAAGTGCATAAAGAGGCAAGAGAGGTGCAGAAAGAGGCAAGGTAGGTACAGAAAGAAGAAAGAGGAGGTGCAGAATGCGACAAGAGAGGTGCAAAGAGAGGGAAGACGAATACAGAAAATGGCAACAGGGGTGCAGAAAGAAGCAACATAGATGCAGAAAGAGGCAAGAGAAGTACATAAAGAGCCAATAGAGGTGCAGCAAGGGTCAAGAGAGGTGTATGAAGAAGCAAGAGAAGTACAGAAAGAAGCAAGAGAGGTAGAGAAGGAGGCAAGAGGGATAAAGAAAGATGCAACAGAGGTGCAGAAAGAGGCAAGAGAGGTACAGAAAGAGGCAATATAAGCTTTGAAAGGAGCAAGAGAGGTGCAGAAAGAGGCAAGAGAACTGCACAAAGAGACAAGAGGGGTGCAAAAAAGAGACAAGAGAGGTGCACAGAGAGAGAAGAGGGGTGTAGAAAGATGTAAGGGAGATGCAGAAAGAGGAAGAAAGGTGCAGAAAGAGAAAGAAAGTTACAGAAAGAAGCAAGAAAAATGCAGAAAGAGGCATCAGAAGTCCAGAAAGAGGAGGAAAGGTACAGAGAAAAGACAGAGGCGTACAGAATGAAGCCACAAAAGTGCAGAAAGGGGCCTAGTTTGATGGTACCTTTCCACAGTATCATACAATGTATCCTAATAACTAATCCATCTCCAAGATGTCTTAAACCTCACTTTTCTCTTGAAGGTTCACTATTCATTGACTGCTCAGAATGTTATGCCTACCAAATGTAAAACAGCAATCCTACCATATCACTGTTGTAAGTTTGATCAAATTTGTGGAGGTATGCATTTGTGTCTGTGCTTTTACCTAGTGACATGTTACATAAAAATAAACATACAAATACTTCAATAACTGTCTTTCAAACAGCATACTCTGCAAATGTGTGTCCAAAAAAGTGTATGTATTTCTTTCTGCTCATAATACAGGGCACATGGGTATTCAATAGTATATTTGAGGGGCTCTATAACACCTATATACATAAGACATATCTTCCAGTGAAACTGAATGACAAAGCAGAACTGGGATGATTTGGCCACCTATAGAGAATCTACCCGCTTTTTAAGCTACCATTTTCAGATGGATAACACATGTGAGACTATATATACTAGTAAACACATACCTCAGTCACGAGAGAACACAGACCTTTACACTTGACAGCTTGCACTTCTCATTTGTAGACCGAAAGAGGCGAGTGAAGTATAGAAAGAAGCAGAAGTGTAGAAAAAAACAAGAGAGGGGCAGTAAGAGTACGAAATGTGCAGAAAGAGGCAAGAGAAAAGCAGAAAGAGGCAGGAGAGGTACAGAAAGAAGAAATAGGGTTGAAAAAAGAGGCAAGAGTGATAAAGAAAAAAGCAAGATAAGTGTGGAAAGAAGCAAAAAAGGTGCAGAAAGAAGCAAAAGAGGTACAGAAAGAAGCAAGTGAAGTGCATAAAAAAGCAACAGATGTGTAGAGGGATGCAAGAGAACTGCAGAAAGAGGCAAGTGAGGTGCTGAAAGAGGGAAGAGGGCTGCATAAAGAGGCAAGAAGGATACAGAAAGAAGCAAGATAGGTGCCGAAAGAAACAAGAGAAGTGCAAAGAAAACCAACAGAGGTGTAGAAAGAGGCAAGAGGAGTGAAGAAAAAAGTAACACAGGTGCAGAAAGGGGCAAGAGAAGTGCAGAAAGAGGCAAGAGAGGAGCAGAAAGAGGCAGAAATAGGCAAGAGATGTGAAGAAAGAGGCAAGTGAGGTACAGAAACAGGCACGAGAAGTACAGAAAGAAGCAACAATGGTGCAGAAAGAGGCAGGAGATCTTCGGAAAAAGGCAGGAGCATTGCAGAAACATGCAACAGAGGTGCAGAAAAAGGGAACAGGGGTCAGAAATAGGCAAGAGATGTACAGATAGAGGTAAGATGGCTACAGAAAGAAGCAGGAGGACTGCAGAAAGAAGCAGGAGAGGTGCAGAAAGAAACAAGAGAAAGGAGCAAGAGGGGTACAGAAAGAAGCAAAAGAGGTGCAGAAGGAGGCAAGGGAACTGCAGAAAGAGGCAATAGACTTTTAGAAATAGACAAAAGAGGTGCAGAACGAGGGAATGGGGTGCATAAATTTGCAGGTACAGAAAAAAGAAAGAGCAGTGCTGAAAGAACCAACACAGGTACAAAAAGAGGCAAGAGGGTTGTAGAACGAAGCAAGAGAGGTACAGAAAGATGCAGGAGAACTGCAGAAGGAGGCAAGAGAGGTACAGAAAGAAGGAAGAGGGGTGCAGAAAAACCAAGAGCGGTGCAGAAAGAAGCAAGAGAGGTGTAGAAAGAGGGAAGAGGGCTGCTGAAAGCGGTTAGAGAGGCACAGAAAGGGGCAAGAGGGGTGCAGAATAAAAGAACAGAGGTAGAGAAAGAGGCATGAGGGGTGTAGAAAGAGGCAAGAAAATGCAGAAAGAAGCAACAGAGGTGCAGAAAGAGGCAAGAGTACTGAAGAAATAGGCAAGAGGGGTGCAAAAAGAGTGGTAAAACACGTAATCATTGTGTATAAACTCAAAAAAGCCTCTAATCTTGCATATAAATTCTATCAGGTTGCCTGGATACATTTATATAAACAAAAGAGGATCATGTTAAATTATACAGTAATTAAATCCTCTTTTAGGGTATCAGACACTTTTCTATTTAATACTAAGTCATGTTGTTTCCCGTTAATAAGTTTCAATAATTTTACTCCGGCAACCTCCAAGCTGCTCGTATTGTCCCCTTTGGGAATATAACCTGACAGTACTGGTAAAATTATTTATTAGGGTACACCTAGAAAGGCAACCTTCAAACTGTGGAAAAAAAAAACAACTCCCCAAGAAAGGGTACACCAGAGGATACAAACGCCCCTGGAACAAAGAACACAGTAGCCACACACTGACAACTGTGACGCAACTACTCCAAGAGGTAGCTCTGACCACGCACCCCGCCTACCCAAATAGAGTGATGCAACATTGACAATCACTGACAACCTCCCCTAACAAAAGGGTACACAACGGAACAATGTAAAAATTGTTCAATGCAATTTCACCTAATGGTGGAACAAAACAAAAATAGAGTAATGCAACTTCCTGACCATCACTGACAACCTCCCCTAACAAAAGGGTACACCATGGAACAATGTAATAATTGTTCAACACAAGTTCACCTAATGATGTCGCTGACAACGCACACCACCACCACCCCATGGAGCTTCAGAACATGCACCCATGGAACTTCAGACCATAGTAGTTACATACGGATGACCTCCCCTAATAAAAGGGTATACCACGTAAAACGTGAGACGCAACATTTTCAAGGGTAAGAACATGACCCTAGCAAACCAATTTTTTGGATTGACTGACACCACAACTTCCCCACAACTTCCCCGAAATAAGGGTACACCGTAGGGTACTAATCCTGAGTACATGAATGGGGCATTGATTAAACACAAACAACCTAGCTCACCAACCAGGATTAAACACAGGAAACAGCCCCTGTAAAACCAAGACAGCAACATCCCCTAGGAATATATAGGGTACACGGTGAGGTAACATGACCTTAGGAACCAAAATTTGGCATAGACTGGCACCACAACCTCCCCTAAGTAAGGGCACACCGTAGGATTAACATGTTGCCTTAGGAAACCGATACAGCGTAAAATACAAGACACATTAGAGAGAGTTAGGTAAAACTCAAGCTGAAGGTTAATGTAACACAGAATTGACCCACACACAACATGCAAAAAATTCAAGTATAAACAAATGAACTAACAAAAGACATTAGCTCCGGTGAGCGATCTCTCACCCGGGTTCCCGTAAGAAGCTCCTCCTGGAAGTGGCAAGTCTCAAATGCACCGAGCAATGCAGAGAAAGCTTGAAACCATCCAAATGCAAATGCTGAATAACGTCAAAAAAGTCACGAAATGAGAACTATTCTCCGTAGAACTTCGTAGACATACACTCCTCATGTTCTACTTTTCGCTGAAACAGTTATGGGACTGGCACCGCAAGGCAAGCTGGAGCGGACCAGGAGACAAACAGTAAAGCTCTTAGACCAGTGGCAGCAACAGACGGACCCGTACACACTATGCAGACTTGCGCAGTGAAAGCAATCAAAATAGAGGCACGTCGTCACGTCGGCGCCGGAAGGCTCACGGCGAAGATATGCTGTCCGGACTCGCAAAGGAGAAGGCAGTGGCAGAGGGGCAGACGTCACAAAGGGCATAATGCAGGCTCCACGAGACGGGTAAGATTGTGTGTGCGCCATGGCAGTTGGCTTGTTGAAAATGTAGAGGCTCAACCTCCTCTCTTTGCTCACTGAAGGGCATAGGAAAATCACGGTGCAAGCTTTGATTGGCTCTAGACTAGATTATGCCAACGCTCTCTACCTGGGTCTCCCAGATTATCTGGTGCAGCGGCTCCAGGTTGTGCAGAACTCGGCGGCGCGCGCCATTTTTGGCCTCTGCAGGCGAGACAGAGTGTCTGGCTTGCTACAGTCACTTCATTGGCTGCCTACCCGGAAGCGGATAGTTTTTAAGGCACTGACACTGGCCCATAGGGCGCTTTTTAGCTCGGGAGCTAAATACCTTCAGCACAGACTTTCCTTCTATTTTCCAACTAGAGCTCTTCGCTCGGAGTCTTTGTCTCTTGCGGTGGTACCCCGGGTCAGGAAGGCCCATGTGGGGGGACGCTCGTTTAGTGTGAGGGCGCCCCAGCTCTGGAACTCTTTGCCACTAGCTCTACGTAGTACCTCGGATCTGTTGCTCTTCAGAAAAAATTTAAAAACCTGGCTTTTTACTCTTTAGTTATGTTATTTTGTTGCTCTGGAAATCTTTCTTCTGCTATGTTTCTCTTGCTGAGTTGCCAAAATAAAGCGCCGGGACACTCCGTTGGAGTCGCCGTGCGCTATAAAAATTATGGTATAACACAACATAATATAACATAACCGCCACAAAGTAGATCGCATGGTGAAAGCACACAAAAACACCACAAAAAGGTCACCCACTCACCGCTAAAATACAACTAGGCTTCCACAAGGACGAGTGTCAGGTCACGCTGAATGTCTTCAAGTTGTGAGCAGTCACAGGAAGGAAGAGGAAACACCACACTGTGGGAGTACACACCCAATACACAAAGGCCAGAACAGAGCTTGACAAAACAGATGATGGGTGGCTCCCGTGATGGAGAGAGTATAGACACAACAGCACGACAACACAGATACAGACCGTTGTGAGGGAGAGAGTACTGCTAGCGCCGGGGCACCTTCAGAAGAGCAAATACAACAAGCACTCGTAGGAGGAGAAGTGCCCACACTGTGGGAAAAGACACCAGATCCACAGTGATTGAGGGTGAGCTGTCAAGGCGCAAAAGGCAGCCGGAAAACGCAGCAAGGTGATCAGGCCCGCTGAGTCAGTGGCTCCTGTAGCTGGAGACAGATGGTCTCTAGATAACAGCGAAACGGCAGTCAGCTCTCACACAAAACAAACGCCCAGGGTGCACGCTGTTCCAAGCTTAAAAGGACACTGTTGGGGCTTACTGGGCATTTCTCTGATCTCCAGGTGATTAGCTTTTTCCAGTCTTGGCTTTTACTAAATCCCAATACAGTCCTTGTTTTCCTTAAAGTTGAGTTTTAATCCTCTTTCCTTGCAGTGCAGGTTAGTCCAAGAAACGTCGCCAAACTGTGGTACATAAATGATGATCCGTAGTACAGGTGTAGTAGTAGATCCCTCTTTATTAGCAGGTAGATAGGTGGCAAGTTATAAGGTAAGTAGATACAAAGGAGAAACCCCACCAGGAGCGAGCTACCAGCTCCTCAGCCTCAGATGACCAACTGATAATCTAGCCACAGGACATTCTGATGCAGTGGTAGAGAAGGAAAAGCTATATAAATCATTTACCACAGTTAGTGACTAAACTGTCTGAATGTGTGCATCAGTATGTCTGTTGTTGTGTAGGCTGCTGCATGTGTTGATCAGTAGCTATAAGAGTGGCTATATGGGTTACTGATTGGTTGCCCAAGTATTTGAACAGGAGACCTAGTGTGTGTGTGTGTGTGGCTGGGAGGTGTGTGACTCTGTGCATAGATGTGAGGGCAGTTGATTCACTAGGTGTATGAGTTCAAGAGTGCATCTTGAAACAGCTATATGGGTGGTTGACTGTGTGCATGGGTGTGTTGGTGAGTGAATGGATATCTCTGTGCTACATGTCCAAGTAAGTACATATGTAAAACATAGTGCATGTGAGAGTTGGCATATATAAATGACTATACATGAGAGCCAGTGAATGTGCTAGTGGCTGTATGGATCATTGTGTACTTGTATCAGTGATTGTATAATTGAGTAAGTAGGTGTTAGTATATGTTTGAATAAGTAAGGTGTTGTGTGTATAACTGTATAGTTGAGGAAATGGAAGTGTGATTGATTCTTTGCATGACTAACTAGGTGTGTGAGTAACTCCATGGATGAGTGGCAGTCTGTGAGTGTCTGTATAGGAGTGATTCTATGGGTAAATGAGTGAATGTATGTGTAGACCTAGGAATCAGTGAGTGCGTATGTAGTAACTGGTATTGGTGTGTCAATGGTTTCAAGAATGGTAGTCTGTATTTAACAGTGGGTGTATCAAAGATTATATTAGAGTGTGAGGAGGTGCATCGTATTATCACATGAATGATATCATCAGTGATGTGATCAGTGATGTCAAATGAGATGTCATCAGTGATGTTATCAGTGATGTCATTTGAAATGTCATCAGTGATGTCATCAGTGATGTCATCAGTGATGTCACTGACCATGTCATGAATGATGTAATATGTGACCTCATCAGCAGTGGATTGCGGGAGCGCGAAATATAATTAGTACAACTAACTATATAGGAGCAATTTCAATGGTTTTTTGAATGCTAATTCCTAACTATATAAGGCCTAAAACCTATGGTTTTTTAAGTGAATTTGCAAGGTTTTTAAAATGCTAATTCCTAACTATATAAGGCCTGAAACCTATGGTTTTTTAAGTGAATTTGCAAGGCTTTTTAAATGCTAATTCCTAACTATGTGAGGCCTGAAACCTATAGTTTTTTAAGTGAATTTGCAAGGTTTTTTAAATGCTAATTCCTAACTATATAAGGCTTGAAACCTATGTTTTTTTCAGTGAATTTGCAAGGTTTTTTTAAATGCTAATTCCTAACTATATCTGGCGTGAAACCTATATTTTTTTTCAATACATTTCAAAGGTTCTGTAAATGCTAATTCTACTAGCGGATAACGTTTATATATGTTATTATCCTTCTGGCACCACCTGAGCAGCCATCTTGTTTCTCAGGAGAAATGAGGCACAAGAGAGCACAAAACAAGAACAGCCATCTTGTTTCTCAGGAGAAGTGAGGCACAAGAGAGCACAAAACAAGATGGTGGCCAACACTTCCTGGTTTGGACAGTCTGGAATGTTGACAGTCGACTTCCAGCCAATCAGAAACTCGCTCACACACGTAAGGGTACACGCACGTACGCATACGGTATGCGTACCGTACGCGTACGGTGCGCGTACGATGAGCGCATATAGATATATAATTTGCTCAATTTCAATTTTCTCAACAACTACGGTAGAGATTTTCACCAAATGTAGAAAAGGCACTACTGCATACCCGTCCCTACCATTTTGCCAAGTTTGGTGTAATTCCGTTCAGCCGTTCGGGCTGTAGCCGTGTCTGAAGGTCCCATAGAAAATGCCATTTGAAAAATTTCAAATTCAATTTTCTCAAGAACTACTGGAGGGATTTTCACCAGACGTAGCAAAGGCACATCTGCATACCAGACCCTACCATTGTGCCAAGTTTGGTGCAATTGCATTCAGCCGTTCGGGCTGTAGCCGTGTCTAAAGGTCCCTATGGAAATTAACATGGGGAAAACACGTTTTGGGACCCCCTTTTCGGCCTCCGCTTGACGAATCCCCCCGAAACTTTTAGGGAAGGAGCAGAGCGGAGCTGCCCAAAATTCTAGAAAATTACACACAGATTCCTCAATCGGCGCCAAAGTTATTCCCAATAGAATGTTGAGCGCATATAGATATATAATTTGCTCAAATTCAATTTCTCAACAACTACCAGAGGGATTTCCACCAAATATAGAAAAAGCACTACTGCATACCTGTCCCTACCATTTTGCCAAGTTTGGTGTAATTCCGTTCAGCCATTCGGGCTGTAGCCGTGTCTAAAGGTCCCATAGAAAATGCCATTTGAAAAATTTCAAATGCAATTTTCTCAAGACCTACTGGAGGGATTTTCACCAAACATACAAAAGGCACTGCTGCATACCAGTCCCTACAATTTTGCCAAATCTGGTGTAATTCCGTTCAGCCGTTCGAGCTGTAGCCTTGTCAGAATGTCCCTATAAAAATTAACATGGGAAAACATGTTTTTGGACCCCCCTTTTTTCTCAGCCCCCGCTTGACGAATCCCCCCGAAACTTTCAGGGAAGGAGCAGAGCGCAGTGAGGCAAATGTAAGGAAAATTACAGGCAGATCCCTCAATCGGCGCCAAAGTTATTCCCAATAGAATGTTCGGAATTTCCTATGGTAACTAGGTCCTAACTATATACACCTACTGGCTATCGCCAGTAGGTTATATATATATATATATATAGGTAGTTATAGTTAGGATTTTTTTCAATGTTAAATCTCAAAATTCTATTTGGAATAACTTTGGCACCGGTTGACGAATCTGCTTGAAAATTTCCTCAAAATGGCCTCTTCAAGCACCGGTCCTTCCTTGAAAGTTTGGGAGGGATTCGTCAAGCGGGGGCCGATATAAAAGGGGGGTCCCAAAACGCGTTTTCCCCATGTTAATTTCCATAGGGCGGTCGATTTCACTTTTAGCCCGAACGGCTGAATGGATTTCCACCAAACTTGGCAAAATTGTAGGGACTGGTAGCCCGATGTGCCTTTGCTATGTCTCAAGATATGTGCTCCAGTGGATTTTGAGTAATTTAGGTTCAAAAAAATATATATATCTATGGCAGTGCCCCGGTACGCGCACCGGGGAGCGCACCGGGCGTGCCACGTGACTTGCGCGCAGAAAGCTGATTGGCTCTCGGGTGTCTGTAAACATTCTAAACAGTCCGGAGCGGCCGCCATCTTGTGTCTCGGTAAAATCGAGACACAAGAGGTGGCAAAAACAAAGGGGGGAATTGACCATAAGGGGGCAGAGTAGACCCCCCTGACCCCCTAGGTTTGATATGGGGGCCATTAAAGGGCCCCGCGGGGTCTCAATTTTTTTTTTTTCGATTTTCGCGGGAGAAGAGCCTGGGAGCGCTCCTGAGAGTGTACTATTGGGAAAAAAGAATCACTTTTAAAAATTGTATGTTTATTAATTGTTCTTTTTGTTGTTTTTTTTATTTAAGTACCAACATGTAGGTATCAATGCAGAGTCTATAATTTAATATACATAGTTTCCTTTGTAGATATCTTGCATGTTGTTACAGAAGTTATTGTGGTATATGGAATTCATAACATAGTCTGTCAGGAAAGCAGAAACAACATTGAGGCAGGAGATAATATAGTGGGAGAAAGGAAGTAACTATGAGCAAACTTTCTATGTAACACAATAAAGTTGCACAGTATATTATAAGTCTCACTTTATATTTTAAACATTTTTGATCTACTTGATGAATTACATATAAAAATGAATAATGGCTCGAACAATTTTTGATTATTAAATATAAATTTATTCTTCTGATTCTTTTTCATAATTTAATAAAACTTCTAATAAAATGTTGTCTCGAATCTCTTCATTTACATTCTGTGTTTCCATTGATTCCACACACTCAAGTAATTCAAGGTCCAGAGACTCATCCATAAAGTCAATGTTATCATTTTCAGCATTTTTTCCATCCTGGTTGTTGTTCAAAACAATTTCAAAAGATATATTATTTTCTCCTTCCATGTTGTTGCTGTAAATTGCATAAAAAATAATTATATCAGTAGAGATAGGGCACTGTTGGGTTTAAGTTCAGACATGTAGTTTGGATTTTTTAACAGTGAAGTTATCTTTGGGCAGTGTATGGTATCAGGCTGGAATTTGAAATGTAACAAAGAGTATGTGATGAAGCCTAAGTAAATTTATAATAATACAAGGGAAGCCTAACTCAATCCATAACTATAACAGAGAAGCCTATCTCAATCTATAATTATTACAGAGGGATAGTATATAACTAACAGAATATTTTTTCTCAAATTAATTTAAAGTGCACAACATACTTCACTTTCCAAAATAACAACTTACCTTTGAGAAAGCAGTTGAAGTTGTCAGTGTTTTTTTCTCTTAAAGTGTACTTCAAGAAGCAGTAGTCAAAATGGCTGTGTTTCCTTCTCTTTTTTTTTTATTTATTCATGTACATAACCAATCAAATGTCAGGAAATAATCGTAGAAAATGAAAGAAACTTTTTAATTGGTTGTAAATTCTCACACTTCATATGTGTTTTGGTCATGTAATTTACCTCAGGATATTTAGTCAGGCCTGTAGCCTAAATGTCTCAATGGAATTCCACCAAATTTGGGCAAATGGTAGGGACTGCTATGTAGTAGGGCCTATTCTATATTTGATGAAAGTGTCTCCAGTGTTTTTTCTGTAAATTACTTTCCCACCTTTTTTTATGGAGCGCTTACCGGTGCGCGCTCCGGTACGCGCACCGGCAGCATTACGGGAGTCCTCCATTTTGTGTTTCGGTACAATCGAGACACAAGATGGAGGACAAACAATGCTCGGAATGGGTAGAAGAGGGCACGGTAGACACTTCCTGACCCTCTAGGTTTTCTGAGGGTGGCTTAGGAGGCTCATAAAGGCTAAAAAAGAAATAATTGAATTTTCCGCGATGGAAGCGCACGGTACGTGCACCGCTGCGCGTACCGGGAAGCGTACTTTGGTGAAAAATAGTGAAAAAAGTTAGAAAATGATCAACATTTTGAATGATCAGAGGTAGGGTAGCTCTGAAAAGAGCTTTTGGGTTCTGTGATTGATTTAGGTACCTACAAGTAGGTTCCAATGCACAGTCTTAAATTCAGGAGGAAAATTCTATTTCCATCATCTGAGAAGTGCACACCATCTCCTTTGTAGATGTCTTGCATGTTGTAACGCAAGTTATTATTGTATATTGAACCCATTCGACAGTCTCTCATGTAAGCAGAAACAGATTTATTCACATGTTTCCGTGCTTTTTCAAATTGTGGACAAAATTGGATTGGACCAGTTCCATTTCTGTCTTTGTCATATATTGGAATATACCAAAGCAGTTTGTGGAAAAAGTGTCATCAATTGATCAAAGGTGTCCTTTAAAAGCATTTCCAGACCAACCCCAGTCATAGTGCCCAAATCATTTCCACCACAGTGCACTATTAAGAGGTCAGGGTTTGGCAGATGCAAAAAGGTTTTCACCAATGGTATCAATTGATGACATCTCAATCCTCTCTGGCCAATCCACTTGATTTCCAGATTTGATAAATCAAGGTTGTGATAATTTCTGCTAGCTGCATACCTTTGAGCAAGTGGATGTAGCTATGTCCAATAATCCACACAGAATACATGATGTGAGAAGGTTCTGCTGCAGTCAGATGAAGTGTGGGAATGAAATGGAAGTTGGAACAGTAGGAGTTTCCCAAAAAATAATTGTGGAGTTTCTCTGCTGTTGAATCACAAGCAATGATTGGTGGATTCAGATAGTTGAAAACTAAAAGTTAGGGTGCATGGTTGTGTTGTGTGAAAGAAGCAATTTGAATGGTTAAGAAAAAGTCACTAAAAGCAATAATGCCCTGGATATGCTGGTGTATTGAGAGGTCAAACATCCTTGCTGACTTAATTTGCAACATTGTAGAATAAACTTTTGAACGTGAGAGTTCAGTTAGGAGGGAGTTGCTATGGTAACAGATAGAAAGGTCTGAGAGGGGGAACGGTGTTGGTTTGAAAATAGTGAGGGAAGACTTTTGATTGGTTGAAATAAGGCATTTGTGTGTAAAGATAGAGATTTTCTATGCCAGTCTTGGTTTCAGTGTATTGAGTGCACACCTTTTGCTCTGCTAAAGAAAAATTGGTGTGTTTGTCTGACTCTGTTTTCAATCTCCCAAAGCATTTGTAAAGGTAAGTAATGATTTATTTAATTTAGATAGAGACTTGTTTGCTGTATGGAGAATATTTGGAAGCAGATAGTTAAGTTTTAGTAGTGAAATTGAATGCCTGAACATAGGTTCTGCACAGTGTTTCTTAAATGTTATTCAAAAAACGATTTTGGGTGCAAATGAATGGTATTTTCATTTGGCTCTTATTTTTGATTGCCTTGTGCAACCGGTGCATCACTTTATACATGGGAAATAAGTGACGCTCTTCTGGTGCAAGGTCTTCATAAATAAAGCTTTGAGTTTCTTTGCTCTTGGTTTGTGTTCTGCTTTTTGATAATGCTTGATATCAACATTTGCAAGGTAGAGGATTTGTATTTTGGGAAACAGTGAGGTTTTAAAAGTGAAATTCAGTGCTTGTACATATGTTCTGCCCTGTGTTTTTTAAATGTTAATCAAAAAACGATTTTTGGTGCCAATCATTGGTATTTATATTTGGGTCTTATTTATGATTGTCTTTTGGCGTAGGTATGTCACTTTTAACATGGGAAAAAAGTGACGCACTGGTGGCGCAAGGCTTTCATAAATAAGGCCCTGAGTTTCTTTGCTATTGGTTTGTGTTCTGCTTTTTGATAATGCTTGATATCAACATTTGCAAAGTAGAGGATTTGTATTTTGGGAAACAGTGATGTTTCAAAAGTGATTTTGAGTGGTTATACATAGGTTCTGTGCAGTGTTTTTTAAATGTTATTCAAAAAACGATTTTGGGGGCAAATCAATGGTATTTTCATTTGGCCTTTATTTATGATTGCCTTGTGCAACTGGTGCATCACTTTATACATGGGAAATAAGTGACGCTCTTCTGGCGCAAGGTCTTCATAAATAAGGCCCTGAGTTTCTTTGCTCTTGGTTTGTGTTCTGCTTTTTGATAATGCTTGCTATCAACATTTGCAAGGTAGAGGATTTGTATTTTGGGAAACAGTGATGTTTCAAAAGTGAAATTCAGTGCTTGTACATAGGTTCTGCCCTGTGTTTTTTAAATGTTAATCAAAAAACGATTTTTGGTGCCAATCAATGGTATTTATATTTGGGTCTTATTTATGATTGTCTTGTGGCATAGGTATGTCACTTTTAACATGTGAAGAAAGTGACGCACTGGTGGCGCAAGGATTTCATAAATAAGGCCCTGAGTTTCTTTGCTCTTGGTTTGTGTTCTGCCTTTTGATAATGCTTGATATCAACATTTGCAAAGTAGAGGATTTGTATTTTGGGAAACAGTGACATTTCAAAAGTGATTTTGAGTGGTTATACATAGGTTCTGGGCAGTGTTTTTTAAATGTTATTCAAAAAACGATTTTTGGGGCAAATCAATGGTATTTTCATTTGGCCCTTATTTATGATTGCCTTGTGCAACCGGTGCATCACTTTATACATGGGAAATAAGTGACGCTCTTCTGGCCCAAGGTCTTCATAAATAAGGCTTTGAGTTTCTTTGCTCTTGGTTTGTGTTTTGCTTTTTGATAATGCTTGCTATCAACATTTGCAAGGTAGAGGATTTGTATTTTGGGAAACAGTGATGTTTCAAAAGTGAAATTCAGTGCTTGTACATAGGTTCTGCCCTGTGTTTTTTGAATGTTATTCAAAAAACTATTTTTGGTGCCAATCAATGGTATTTATATTTGGGCCTAATTTATGATTGTCTTGTGGCGTAGGTATGTCACTTTTAACATGGGAAGAAAGTGACGCACTGGTGGCGCAAGGCTTTCATAAATAAGGCCCTGAGTTTCTTTGCTCTTGGTTTGTGTTCTGCTTTTTGATAATGCTTGATATCAACATTTGCAAAGTAGAGGATTTGTATTTTGGGAAACAGTGACGTTTCAAAAGTGATATTGAGTGGTTATACATAGGTTCTGGGCAGTGTTTTTTAAATGTTATTCAAAAAAAGATTTTGGGGGCAAACAAATGGAATTTTCATGTGGCCCTTTTTTTATGGCTGAGATACCCGCCAACCCCTCTCAACACAATCCCCAAGAATGGGAAACCGGAAACGGTTCTGAACTTTTGGAAGACGGGAGGGAGTGACCCTCCCGGCCGTATTTATTAAAATATGAAACAAAATTAAAACATTAAAATAACAGTTTCATATTAATGTACAATTTCATTTCCACATTGCGATGTTTGGCTAACCTTAACATATTCTCTAATACAAAGGTTCTCCTAGCCGAACTAATCATCCTACAAAACGTTTAACTTGAAATTGTACATCCTAACGTTTAAAGGCCAACGGCAAGGTCGTAACCGGTGTCAAGATCCCTAAACCAGACATATCCCCCTCACTTGTGAGGGGCGACCGCACAGAGGTGTACCTCAAGTGCATTTACCAATTTCCCTTGACTTGACGGGGGCCCCAATAAACTCGACGCCATTTAAAGGTCGTCCGAGGACTCGTGTGAGGTATCTAGAAGGTAGCGTAGACCCCCTCCCAAACCCCACACAACTTACCACATCTGCCGTCGCAGATGTCCAGGCCCCGGGAAATTCCCCAGGAGGGGGCTGTAGCCCCTCCTACCCAGGAAGGGGCCTTGACCGCCTTTCCTTTCCTTTCGGTGGCCCATCCTTAGAAGGGACCGCCTCCCCGTTGAGGGGCCAATGGCCACCTCCCTCGAGCGCTCCCATCCGTAATGGGTGACGCCCACCCATAGGGATCTTCCAATTACTGCTCACCGATCATGACCTTACCGCCCGACCAAAATAAATACGACAATTCTAACTAAATTACTAAATGACTAAATTACTAACAGACAGTAACAATTTACAACTTTATTAAAAGGCATGATTACTGATCAATACTAGTGCATACTTACTTTATTCGCAAACATATTATAATTCGACCAATCTTTATTGCATATTCAAAGTTATCACGATAGTCATCACAACCTGCAAAAAATTAGTGTTACCACATCAAACTTTATTCAAAACAACTTGCTGTCCTCAGGGGCTGGTGGGTGGGTCAAAATTGGTTCTTCGTTCCGTCTCGAGCTCACGTGTAGCGAGGAGGTGCAGCTTCAGAGCACAGGAACAAGAGGATGCTTTCTTGGCTTGTTGCTCCTTTTATCCGTCTTCAGGGCGGGCGTCAACCCGCCCCTGCCTGCCTCGAAGGGCGTGGCCGGCCGCGTCAGTGTCTAGGCCAGCCCACTCCAGGGCGGGAAAAGGCGCGCCCCGGCTACGCCGCTTCGGGCATACCAGCCGAGACTCGCCTCCCGCCCAAGATGGCTTCCCGGGGGGATCGTGGTACTCCGCCATACGTTCGGGGGGACCGAATGGTCGCCCCTTTCCATATGGCTGAGATACCCGCCACCCCCTCTCAACACAATCCCCAAGAATGGGAAACCGGAAACGGTTCTGAACTTTTGGAAGACGGGAGGGAGTGACCCTCCCGGCCGTATTTATTAAAATATGAAACAAAATTAAAACATTAAAATAACAGTTTCATATTAATGTACAATTTCATTTCCACATTGCGATGTTTGGCTAACCTTAACATATTCTCTAATACAAAGGTTCTCCTAGCCGAACTAATCATCCTACAAAACGTTTAACTTGAAATTGTACATCCTAACGTTTAAGGGCCAACGGCAAGGTCGTAACCGGTGTCAAGATCCCTAAACCAGACATATCCCCCTCACTTGTGAGGGGCGACCGCACAGAGGTGTACCTCAAGTGCATTTACCAATTTCCCTTGACTTGACGGGGGCCCCAATAAACTCGACGCCATTTAAAGGTCGTCCGAGGACTCGTGTGAGGGATCTAGAAGGTAGCGTAGACCCCCTCCCAAACCCCACACAACTTACCACATCTGCCGTCGCAGATGTCCAGGCCCCGGGAAATTCCCCAGGAGGGGGCTGTAGCCCCTCCATCCCAGGAAGGGGCCTTGACCGCCTTTCCTTTCCTTTCGGCGGCCCATCCTTAGAAGGGACCGCCTCCCCGTTGAGGGGCCAATGGCCACCTCCCTCGAGCGCTCCCATCCGTAATGGGTGACGCCCACCCATAGGGATCTTCCAATTACTGCTCACCGATCATGACCTTACTGCCACAGGCCGGATAGTTGACCGGCTATCCGGACCCCCCACAACACTCCTGCCTAAAGGTCATGTCATAACGTCTTTAGCCAAGCTATCAGGTCTCCTATGAGTAAATTGCTCCCCATCCGGGACAAATGAACACCATCCCCCAAATACATACTGTCCCCTGTAATACAACCATGTGAAATAGAATGCAGTGTACTTGAACGGAACAATCTACTCATTTTATTATTAATTTTCCTTACTGAATGATTCAGAGCAGAAACCGAAATAGCCCCCCGCCACACTTTCCGTGGGATCATATGGGACCATGCAATTGTGCACCCTGGAACTCTTCTTGCCAACCAACTTACTGTGGAAAGCATTGCCTCAAGAAGGAGTCGTCTACCAGTGGTCACCAAATCATTGCCCCCAAGATGTACTATGACTACAGACGGCGGTGACCTCGTCCGCCCTAACAAACCCTCAAAAAATGATCGAAACTGGTCAATACAGAGCCCGCCCTTTCCGTAGAAGGACACACTGTACCCGTATTCCCCAGCCACGTGAATCATGTCACCTGCTTTGAATACGTCCGCGGCACGCCTCACGTATGAGTGGCCCACGACCCACACCTCGTTTTTCACAGCCGGTGATGTCTGACCGCTGGCCCCCCGGTGTCGGGTCGACTGCACAGTCCGCCCCGCCTCGTAGGCTTGCGCAACTGAAAACCAAACAAAAACAAGAAGCGTGAGTACATCATTACAGCTTCACAACATGTGCAACCGCACATACCTCTTATAACAGTTCGAGGACCAACGCCCCACACGTTTCACTTGTTCAACATTCAGACCCCTGGCTGTAGCCTCTGTAGCAGCCCCTATCCGAAAGGAATGGGTCCCAAACTCGCCGGGGTTCAAGCCCGCGGCCGAAATTGGCATCGCAAGCACCCGCTGAAACTGAAACCTCGTCAGTGGGGTGGCGTCAGCGTGTCTCAACAAGGTCCCCCCCCATGATGCCACCCTTTGTGCTAAATATTCCTCCACGCACACCACAGGGCACATGGGAGACCCGGGAATCCTTCGTATGACTATGCAGTCCCCAATCGCACCCTGATCGGTCTTGGACCTGACAAACGAGACATTGTCTCCCCCCTGACCTGAACGTGCTCTCGGCACAGTCCCCCCATGGTATCCTGCTTGTTCTTTGCCACTAATTCGCTTACCCGCATAGCCCCATGGAATGCTAGCACAAAAGCGGCTCGGAATAACCCCGTTTCGTACCGGGATGAACATGTTGCGGGAAGTACAGATAACAAAAGAGCCAACCTATCTAAACCTATCGGGCGCCTCTCATCTACTCTGCGACCCTCCAGGCGTTGCCACCCACGTAGCACTTTTTGTACAACAAAAGACGCAGTCGGGTCCTGGATCCCATGAGCCCTTGCCATGAAGGAAATGGCGGCCCGATGCCTCTGGGCCGTAGCCACTGACTTGCCTGCCTGACGTAAAGACAGCAGAAATTTTACTACTAGCTCTTCCTGGCCCCAAAGCTCTCCCCTAGCAGTCCCCAAAAAGGCCCAATAGGCTCGGAACGCCCCTTCATATGCCTTCCTTGTCCTGGGTGCTAAACTCTCTCCCACGAGGTTCTGTAGTTCGGGGCACCGAGAGACCAGAGAGCTTCGGGAAAGGGTGCCGCCACCGGGTCCGCTGTGGGCAGAAAACCCCAGAAGGCCTGCATACGAAAACGAGAAAGCGCATCAGCCGCTTGATTCATTACCCCCGGCACATGTCTTGCCCTAAATAGCACGTTCAATTGCATACACAATAACACAATTTCTTTGAGCAATCTCAGAATCCATCTGCATCGTGCTGCCTGGCTATTGATACACTCAACCACG
Source organism: Lissotriton vulgaris (assembly GCF_964263255.1). Lineage (NCBI taxonomy): Eukaryota > Metazoa > Chordata > Amphibia > Caudata > Salamandridae > Lissotriton > Lissotriton vulgaris. The sequence continues at coordinate 384,592,149 of NC_141689.1, forward strand.
GTCATGTTATCAGACCAAAACACCACAGAGTGATCTCTGAATCCCTCAGGCCAAGTTTTTAGGGCCACCAGAATGGGAAAAAGTTCAAGAAAGGCAATGTTACGTGTCAGCCCACACTCATGCCACCATAACGGCCATTTTTGAGCCGACCATTGTGTGCCGAATATGGCACCAAAACCAATGCTCCCAGCCGAATCTGCCCACAGCCCCAGCTCTTCGGAGGACACCGCCGGTTTATTCCAGACAATTCGACCATTGAACTCCGCCAGAAATGCCAACCAAATGCGCATGTCCTGGCGAACCTCTGCCGATAGCCTTGTGCGATGATGACCCTCCTTCAGTCCGACCATGGCTTGAGCGATCGAGCGGGAAAAGGGGCGGGCCATCGGCATTACTCTCAGGGCAAAATTAAGCTGGCCCACCAACTGTTGTAATTGATGCAGTCTGACTTTAGACTCACTAATACACGTTTTCAGGGAAGCCCTGAATCTTAACACCTTTTCCCTTGGTAATCGAAAACAACCTTCCCCTGAATCGAGCTCGATCCCCAGGAACTCGAGGCAGGTCGAGGGACCCACAGTCTTACCTGGTGCACACCAAAATGCTTCATTAAGTCACAAAATTCATTCAAAGCCTGTCCACATTTCGGATCCCCGGCCGCCCCCAGAAACAAAAAGTCATTGAGATAATGCATGACATGTTGAAAACCCGTCCTCTTTGTGAAGACCCATTGCAGAAAACAACTGAACTTTTCAAAATAGGCACAAGATATAGAGCATCCCATCGGCATACATCTATCCATGTAATAGTGACCCTGAAACATGAAACCGAGGAGACGCTGATCGTCTGGGTGTACCGGGAGCAACCGGAACGCTGACTCAATATCTGATTTCGCCATCAGCGCTCCGGGCCCTAGGCGATTCAACATGGCGACGGCCTCATCGAAAGATGCGTACCGCACCGAACACACTTCCGGGTCTATCGCATCATTCACGGAAAGACCACGTGGGGCTGATAAATTATGTATCAGTCGGAACTCACCCGGGTCCTTCTTCGGGACCACCCCCAAAGGAGAACAAACAAAGTTAGCACACGGTGGCTCGTCAAATGGACCGGCGACTCGACCTCGAGTAACCTCCTTCCCAATCTTTTCCTGTACCACGGTCGTATGTTGCAGGACCGACATTTGGTTTTTACATTTTGCTAAACCCTGAAACTCCCCCACTGGGATGCGGAAACCATAAGAAAACCCGTTCCGCAACACCCCAGCGGAAGCATGATCCGGGTATTCGCTGAGCCAAGGAATCATTGCCATGGTATCAATCGGAGTAGGTAAAGGCACCCCTCGGACTATTTCAGACCTGTTTGGTGCCTCCTCTACCCCCGTTATCACCCGTTTTGGCTCTGCACATGGACTCAGGATGGGATGACTGCCCACACCCTCCACATTCGTGTCTAAATTTGCACGACCCCTGGGGCCTCGTACATTTACCCCTGTTAAAGTTCCAACAAATCCCCTTTTTTCCTGTGTTGCCGTTCGGCCTCGAGTGGTGGTCGTTACCTGTACCTGATCGAAAGGGTGTCCCAACATATTGGCGTGAGGACTCACCCCCGCTACTCCCTACCAATGGTAACTTCAACATACCAGTACTCTCCATTTTCGACCATGAAACAGAATCGTAACAGTCCCAAGTCAAGTTCTTGTCGTGCTCTTTCGCTTTTCTAAAAATATTATCGTAACAGAACCACTGATTGCCCCCATATGATACAGAATATTCCATGATTCGTGACTGGTAAATAGGCAATTCGGACAGCAACTCGGGCCTACGTTCACCCATGATGGAGTTAAAAATTCCCCATGCCCTGCCCCAAGTGCCAATGTTTTCGTCAACCTTAAAGGCGGCCATCTTTGCGCGCCACACACCCGGATGCATGAGCTCCTTTTGGCTCTTAACATGCTCCATCTCATAATGATCTGTAAGCAACGAGAAAATGTTTACATACTCATCAGCCCACATATTTTCCTTAATAGCCAGAGGGACATGCTGACCCAACTTTTCCCTTCGTGAGGGTGCAGACTCATCCCTCGCAATCGGCAATGGCCGCTTACCTGAACCGGAAGCTGCGTCTGCCGCTGGACCTGCTCCTGTCGATTTTTCACCCGCCGGAGACGGCGTGATAACTGGCGATGGTGCCTTCGCCACTTCCCTATTTTCACGCAGCTGCTTCATCAACACCTGTGCGTCGTCAGCCGTGGCGCCCTCGCCATTTTTCCCCAACCACGCTGCCAATTGTGCTGCCAACTCGGGCGGCATATCCTCCCCGGACACGGGGGTGACCACCACGGGAATCGGATTCCCCTCTGTCGGCACCGGAGTTGGCCCTTCGAGTGGGGTATCGGGAACCGGGATGTCTCCCCCAGCGGCCCCCAGTCTGGGCCTCTTGCCCTTCCCTCCTGGAGCGGCTCCTGCCAAAGGTCGTTTCGGTCCCCCTTCCTCGTCTCTAGCCGCCATCTGCTTCTTTAGATCGGTTACCTCTTTCATGAGCATACGGAGCATCTGGTCGGTAGTAACTCGCTTTCCGACTTTCTTAGGCATTCTTAGACAGAGTATCTGTAAGACAAAAAGAAAAATTACCACGCTCAAAATTGGCTCTTCGTTCCGTCTCGAGCTCACGTGTAGCGAGGAGGTGCAGCTTCAGAGCACAGGAACAAGAGGATGCTTTCTTGGCTTGTTGCTCCTTTCATCCGTCTTCAGGGTGGGCGTCAACCCGCCCCTGCCTGCCTCGAAGGGCGTGGCCGGCCGCGTCAGTGTCTAGGCCAGCCCACTCCAGGGCGGGAAAAGGCGCGCCCCGGCTACGCCGCTTCGGGCATACCAGCCGAGACTCGCCTCCCGCCCAAGATGGCTTCCCGCGGGGATCGTGGTACTCCGCCATACGTTCGGGGGGACCGAATGGTCGCCCCTTTCCAATGTTTGCCTTGTGCAACTGGTGCATCACTTTATACATGAGAAATAAGCGACGCTCTTCTGGCGCAAGGTCTTCATAAATAAGGCTTTGAGTTTCTTTGTTCTTGGTTTGTGTTTTGCTTTTTGATAATGCTTGATATCAACATTTGCAAGGTAGAGGATTTGTATTTTGGGAAACAGAGAGGTTTCAAAAGTGAAATTAAGTGCTTGTACATAGGTTCTGCCCTGTGTTTTTTAAATATTTTTCAAAAAACGATTTTTGGTGCCAATCAATGGTATTTATATTTGGGTCTAATTTATGATTGTCTTGTGGCGTAGGTATGTCACTTTTAACATGGGAAGAAAGTGACGCACTGGTGGCGCAAGGCTTTCAAAAATAAGGCCCTGAGTTTCTTTGCTCTTGGTTTGTGTTCTGCTTTTTGATAATGCTTGATATCAACATTTGCAAAGTAGAGGATTTGTATTTTGGGAAACAGTGAGGTTTCAAAAGTGAAATTCAGTGCTTGTACATAGGTTCTGCCCTGTGTTTTTTAAATATTTTTTAAAAAACGATTTTTGGTGCCAATCAATGGTATTTATATTTGGGTCTAATTTATGATTGTCTTGTGGCGTAGGCATGTCACTTTTAACATGGGAAGAAAGTGACGCACTGGTGGCGCAAGGCTTTCAAAAATAAGGCCCTGAGTTTCTTTGCTCTTGGTTTGTGTTCTGCTTTTTGATAATGCTTGATATCAAAATTTGCAAAGTAGAGGATTTGTATTTTGGGAAAAAGTGACGTTTCAAAAGTGATATTGAGTTGTTATACATAGGTTCTGGGCAGTGTTTTTTAAATGTTATTCAAAAAACGATTTTGGGGGCAAATGAATGGTATTTTCATTTGGCCCTTATTTATGATTGCCTTGTGCAACCGGTGCATCACTTTATACATGGGAAATAAGTGACGCTCTTCTGGCGCAAGGTCTTCATAAATACGGCTTTGAGTTTCTTTGCTCTTGGTTTGTGTTCTGCTTTTTGATAATGCTTGATATCAACTTTTGCAAGGTAGAGGATTTGTATTTTGGGAAACAGTGATGTTTCAAAAGGGAAATTTTGTGCTTGTACATAGGTTCTGCCCTGTGTTCTTTAAATGTTAATCAAAAAACGATTTTGGGGGCAAATCAATGGAATTTATATTTGGCTGTTATTTATGATTGTCTTGTGGCGCCAGTATATCTCTTTTAACATGGGAAGAAAGTGACGCACTGGTGGCGCAAGGCTTTCATAAATAAGGCTCTGATTTTCTTTGCTCTTGGTTTCTGTTCTACTTTTTGATAATGCTTGCTATCAACATTTGCAAGGTAGAGAATTTGTATTTTGGGAAACAGTGACGTTTCAAAAGTGAAATTTAGTGCTTGTACATAGGTTCTGCCCTGTGTTTTTTAAATGTTAATCAAAAAACGATTTTTGGTGCCAATCAATGGTATTTATATTTGAGTCTTATTTATGATTGTCTTGTGGCGCCAGTATGTCACTTTTAACATGGGAAGAAAGTGTTGCACTGGTGGCGCAAGGCTTTCATAAATAAGGCCCTGAGTTTTTTTGCTCTTGGTTTGTGTTTTGCTTTTTGATAATGCTTGCTATCAACATTTTCAAGGTAGAGGATTTGTATTTTGGGAAACAGTGACTTTTCAAAAGTGAAATTCAGTGCTTGTACATATGTTCTGGGCAGTGTTTTTTAAATGTTATTCAAAAAACGATTTTGTTTGCAAATGAATGGTGTTTTCATTTAGCCCTTATTTATGATTGCCTTGTGCAACCGGTGCATCACTTTATACATGGGAAATAAGTGACATTCTTCTGGCGCAAGGTCTTCATAAATAAGGCTTTGAGTTTCTTTGCTCTTGGTTTGTGTTCTGCTTTTTGATAATGCTTGCTATCAACATTTGCAAGGTAGAGGATTTGTATTTTGGGAAACAGTGATGTTTAAAAGTGAAATTCTGTGCTTGTACATACGTTCTGCCCTGTGTTTTTTAAATGTTAATCGAAAGTCGATTTTGGGGGCAAATCAATGGAATTTATATTTGGCTGTTATTTATGATTGTCTTGTGGCATAGGTATGTCACTTTATACATCGGAAATAAGTGACGCTCTTCTGGCGCAAGGCTTTCATAAATAAGGCCTTGAGTTTCTTTGCTCTTGGTTTGTGTTCTGCTTTTTGATAATGCTTGATATCAATATTTGCAAGGTAGAGGACTTGTATTTTTGGAATGCAACATGTGTTGCACTGGTGGTGCAAGGCCTTCATAAATAAAACCCTGAGTTGATGTTGTATAAACTTAAATATGTGGCAATTTATTGTTTATATTGTTTGCTTTTTGTGATTACTTTGTTGTTTGCTAATAGTGGTCTTTCATGTTTTTTTTCAGAACAACAGATTCAAATCAAATTCTGAAAAGCAAGCAAAAATGCCTTCAAGGCAAAGAAGTATCAAAAATACCATACGTAAAAGGAGAACATCAGCAACAGAATTGATAAAATCCTCTACAACAACTACTTCAAAAAACATCAGAAAAGCTCCTGGTAAGCCAATTAAGTCTTTTCTTCGCAACATATGTTGTACAAAAAAAATAATTTTGGTAATGTGAATATTCAGAAGGAGACAGCAAATCTAAAAAGGAAGGAGAGGCCCACAAAAATGTCTCGATTGGAGCAGGAGAGAAGAGAATGGATAGCAAAAGAAGGGTAAATCAATTTAGGGACATTCGTAGGCGAATGTTTCGCAATAGGGTAGTTTTAAATTTGCTAAAAAATGATAAGAAAGGTAAACAGAGAACTGCTTTTTACAAGAAAAAGAAAAGTGTAGAGAAGATTGTGGATCAGGCTTTTGAAGTTAAGAAAAAATTATTTATTTTAGTAATTAATAGAATTAGGATACTTAATAAGGCAATTGATGTTTTCAAATCGAACAGTAGATGGAAAAGAATTATTAATCGGACACATTTTTGTGAAGTATTTTCTGGTGAATGGATGCATAGTTCAAGTTCTGAGCCATTTTTCAATGAGGAGAGTTACTTTCAGGAAAATGATTTGGTTCATGCAGTTGACACCAGTGGTCAAGCATATGAGGTGAAAGATGGTTGTGTGATGGAAAAAGAGAAACTTGTGTCTAGAGATGCAGAAGTGGTGTTAGCACATGAAGTTTTAGGGAGATGTACTAAGGGTCCAGTGTACACATGGAAGTGCAGTAGTATTTGTAGTGTGTGACAGGATTCAATTGATTTGCTTCGACATTTCTTGCAAGAGTTAGATCCTTGCATAGTGAGAGAAAGCACAGGTTTGCATGGGCATTCACTGGCTTGTCTTTCTAGAAAAGTATGTCAGAGTGTTTTTCATCATTTTAGGATGTTAGCAGTGCATCATAATAAGGTGAGGAAATTAGTGAGAAAGTTGTATTATGCAAAAAGTCCAGCACTTAAGCTTAAACAGTTAAACAGTGCTCTTTTGCATGGATCTGAAGTGGATGTGAAGACTATTTGTGAAGAAATTCAGTTTTGTTATTTTGGGAACAAAGAGGACAGTGTAGAAATGGATATAGTAATGGATGGTAATGTGGAAGATAATGGACAGATTTCAAGTACAGAAAAGTTTGACGAGGAAATTATCAAGTTTAAGGAGAAATCAAGTGAAAGGCCTAATTTATCTTGTGTGTGTTGTTGACGGACTCATTATAAGATTCAGACTAGGTTAGTTGATTTATATGCGAAATGTGAATTTGAAAATAATAATGAATGGAAGGATTTTGTAAGTTATTTGTTGGTGGAGAATTCTTTTGATTTGAGTTTTGATCAGCGTATTTGTAATTATTGTTTGAAAAAATTAAATGAAAATAGAATGCCTGCTAGAGCAATTTATAATAATCTTCAGTTGATAGATATTCCTTATGAATTGATGGATTTAAATACTTATGAATCAATTTTGGTTCAATGTGTCCATCCTTTTCAAGCTATTGTTCGCATGGAGCCTAAGATAGGAAAATTACCTCCTACAGATTTACAAAGAGGATTAAAGGGAAGAGTTGTTTATTTGCCTCTAGATTTTAAGAAAAATATTGATACAATTGGTGTAGAAAGAGTAGAAGAGGATCCTCTAGTTATTCTAGTTAATGGGGTTCCGACAAAGAGTAAGAAAATCTGGCAAGATTTAGTGGATGTCAGGAAAGTCAAAAAGGCAACGTTGTTTTTGGTCAAAAACAATGAGTACTACAAAGATGTAAGTGTTGGAGCAGAGGAAACAGCTACAGAAGAAGACAGTGATTGTTCAGTTGGCCAAATTGAAAAAGTTGATGTGTCTAGAAGTGAAGAAATATATGAACATTATACTGTTCATCCTTTGCATTCCAAAGAAGTAATGGGGAATGCAATTGACTTGTTTCAAATGAAAGCAGCAAAAGGAAGTCCTATTAGTGTATGGGAAGAAAGTTTGGAAGCTCATTGTTTTCCACAGTTATTTCCAACAGGTCGTGGTGGACGATATGACGATCGACCAGTTCAAATTCCTGCAGCTGATTACCGGACTTTAAGATTATATGCTGAAGATCCAAGGTTTCGTCAATGTATTCCATATTTGTTTCATCTACTGTATGAAAGTGATTTGTCTGGTCTTTCTTATGCAGTTAATCATATACTGAAAAGTGGAGCTCATCTGCAAAATGTTTCTGCAAGGGACTTTATGGAGAAAGTCAATCTGCAAGATAGTATTTTGGAATCTCAGCTAATCAATCTCATGGCATGTCAACGTGGAACCAATAAGTATTGGTTCCGTCATCATGGAGAATTGAAATGTATGCTAAGAAACTTAGGAACTCCTACATGGTTCCTCACTCTTAGCTGTGCTGAGTATGCATGGGACGACTTACTTCAATTTCTACGGGAGGCAAATGGAAATATACAAAAAATAGAATTGAAAACACCTGGAGAACTGTGTTCTTTGGATCCAGTGAATGTTTGCAGATATTTTAATCATAGATTTGAAGCTATGATGTCTTTTATTACCAACAAAAAAAATCCTCCCCTTGGAGAGGTTTTGGATTTCTTTTGGAGGAAGGAATATCAAGCGAGAGGTGCTCCTCATATACATATGTTGTTATGGATTAAAGATGCACCCAAATTTGGAACTGATTCGGATGAAACAGTGATGAGTTTCATTGAAGAGTATTCAACATGTGCTATTCCAAAATCTACGAAAGAAAACAGTTTAAGGCAACAAGTTTTACGTTTTCAATCTCATCGTTGTGGAAAGTACTGTCGTCGAAAATTTAAAAACAAGGAAAAGTACTACACGAAATGTCGTTTTGCATTTCCATGACCAGTGATTTCTAAGGAAAGAGTAAATAATTTGATGTCATCTCTACGACATACTGTGACGAGGAAATCTCCCCAAAAAACATACAATTTGAAAAGAAATGAAGAATCTAAATACATCAACGATTACAACCCAGTGATTTTGTCCATGTGGAATGCTAACATGGATATTCAGTTCGTTGCTGACAATTCTATTGCTGTGGGTCGATATGTGACATCTTACATCACTAAAAAAGAAAAGACAGAACTGAAGGAAATGTGGGAGGGCATTTCACATGACAAGAGTCTAAGCAAGAAATTATACAGTTTCAGTCTGAAGATGTTGTCGCATCGAGAAATTGGAGCATATGAAGGTTCTGATCGGTTATCATCAGCAAGTCTCTATGCCAAATCAAGAACAATCATTTGGGTGAGTCTAGGTCTTGCTGCAACACGAAACCGAGTTTTGAAATCTGTACAAGAAATTGAATATTTGGCGGAGAAAGAACCAAACAGTACAGATATTTTGAAGACAAATATGTTGGATACATACTATCCAAATAGAAGTACTCACCTTGAGAACACTTGTTGTATGAAGTTCTGCAAAACTACAGTTATAAGAGGAACATCACAGAAGATATCAATAATGGAAAATATGCAGTCATTGGCTATGAGGGATGTCTAGTGAAGCAAAAAAAAGGCCATTTGATTAATCATCGAAAATTGAGTTGTGAAGCTCCAGACAAAAGAGAATTTTACTATTTAGCTCTTTTGCAACTCTTTAAGCCATGGCGTACAGAAGAGGAACTACTTGGAGATTTTCTCTGTTATGAAGACTCTTTTAATGCAACTAAGGATACCATAGAATGTCCTATTTTTCTAAATTATCTGCAAATGTTGAACGAAGAAATAGAGCAAGAAACCACAATTGCTGAAGAGATAGCTAGAGACAGTTCTCAAGATAGTCAGAGTTCTACTTCATTGAGTCAGGATCCACTAGGAGGACCTATTATCCTAAATGAAGCTGCCACTGCCATGGATGAGGTGAAAAGAGCTATGGAACAAGCTCAAGAGGATGGAGTTAACTTAGAAGATTTGGTAAGGCAACTAAACGTTGAGCAGAAAAAGATATATGATGAAGTCACAGAGAAGATTGAACATGGATTTAGACATGAGAAAAAAGAGTGCTCATGTAAATCATTTGACCCTGTCCAACTGTATGTAAGTGGAGAAGCGGGGACAGGAAAAAGTTTTCTGATTAAAGCCATTGCAAGTTATCTGCAGAAAAGGACTGATTCACCGCTGTCTTGTGTTGTAACTGCTCCAACTGGTCTGGCAGCACATAACATTAAAGGGATTACTCTACATCGTTTACTGATGCTGCCAGTTGAGCATGATAATAAATTGCATTACAACAAATTATCTGGAGATGCGTGTTCTGAAGTTTCAAGAGTCTTGAAGAAAATGAAACTTCTTATTATTGATGAAGTAAGCATGATCTCAAATCTAATGCTTGCTTTTGTGCAATTGAGAATGCAAGAAATTCTTAGAACAGAGTATGATGTGTTATTTGGAGGAAAACACATTATTGTTTTTGGAGATCTATTGCAGTTGACTCCAGTAAAAGGACAACCAGTGTTTAAAATGCTCACACATGAAGATACTAGGAAGTCCCTTGGAAGCATTGGAAATGTTAATATATGGTTAAATTTTAAATATGCTGAACTGCTTCAAAATATGCGACAGGCAAAGGATGAAGATTATAAAATTATTCTACAAGATGTAAGAATTAGAAAAGTAAGCGAGCTTGGGAAAGAAGCTTTACATGATCGATTAATTTCAAATTTGTATCCAAATGAAAACATTCTTCCAGAGAATATTTTTAAAAAAATGACTGAGAAGAAATCTGGGATATGTTTGATGCCAACTCTGCAAGAATGTTCCATCTTCAACAACAAAATGTTAGAGTTAGAAAATGAAGAGATTGTGAAACTGGAAGCAATAGATAAAATAGAGCATATGGGTGCAACAATTGTTTTGTCTGAAAATTTGAAAACTAAATTGGATTCATTAGAGAAAAGTATTTCTAAAACAGCTGGTTTTGACTCTGAATGTGTGTTTAAATTGTCGTATCATTTTGAGAAGGAATTTAAATGTTGAAAGAGGTCTGGTAAATGGAGCAATGGGTTATGTTGTTGATTTTGTGAATTATAGAAATAGAGATGGAATTGAATTTTTAAAAATACAATTTGATGGCATTGAGCAAGTACAACAAATCAGTCGTTGTTCTGCTAGATTTTTACTTGTAAAAGACTTATATGTTCGCCGAAAACAGTTTCCTGTTTGTTTGGCATATGCAGTAACAATTCATAAATCTCAAGGTTTAAGTGTAGATAATGCTTTAGTGAACATTGGAAGATCTGTGTTTAAAGAGGGTATGGCATATGTGGCATTATCTCGAGTCAGAACTTTATCAGGATTGTACTTGATTGAGTGTGATGAGACAAAAATTTGTGCAAATCTAGATTGTGTTAAAGAATACAATAGGTTAAGAAGAGAGTATGCTCCACATTTGCCTCAATATCCTCTGTTTGAAAAAAGTGTGGTAGGCCGAAAAAGAAGAAATGAGGATAATTGCAGTGAGAAAGTAGCAAAAAGACAAAAATTACACAAAACTGTAATTGAAAACAGGAAGAAAAAGAATTGTGAAGAAAATGTTGTTGGATTTCAGTTTGAAAAATAGTTCCAGTGTCAACTGCTATGCTAATGTAGTGATTGTTGAAAATCGGGATCAAAGATTGTGTGGTTTATTGAATTCTGTGTTTCAGAAATGTAGCAGTGACAGAGCAAAAATAGAAAGTGTAACAGAAATTCGAAATATTTTAGATATGTGTTCTGGTCAAGATACATTTTCACAGAACATTCAGCAGGATTGTCAGGAGTTTTTAATGTATATGTTTGGTGTTTTTGAAGATGAAGATGAAGATGTAGATATAAATAATCTTTTCAGCCTTTTTTATCAATGGCAGCATGACTGCCACAATCGTAGTTCATCAAGTACTACTAGAATAGGCACTGAAAGATTTATATATTTGACTTTACCTGACTGTAAATCAGTGTCATTTAAAAATCTAGTTAAAGCTGCAGATCATAATATGGTGTGTACCCAATGTAACTATCCAATGCTATCCACATTATTTATACAAAGTTATGGACAGTATATCATTTTAGTTTTCCAACGATGTAGACCTGATGGAACTAAATTGACAACTTCTATCAAAAATGTTGTGGCTTCTCAGTTATCAATTTCAGGAAGAACCTTTACAACTGAAGCTATTATTTATCATGACGGTTCTTCGACAACCTCAGGACATTAAACATGCTACTTAAAATGTGAAAAAGGATGGAGTTACTGCAATGATTCTCATTTAACTTATAAACAACGTTTGCCTTATGACTCTACAAATTCTTATCTAGTGTTTTTAAAACCAAAGTTTTAGTAAAGGGAATTGGCCTTTGAAGACGGGAATAGATAATAAAAGTTAGTTTGTTAGTTAATCTAATGTTTTAAATTATTTATCTCATATAGATACTTTAAGTGGATCTCAAAGTAAAAAATACTGATATATCTGACACAAATTGGCCGTGAGGAAAGTGTAAGGTATGATGTTCTTAGATCTTTTTTCATAGGAAGTCGATGAAATGGATGGTATAGAGCACAACAGACTTTTTTTTCCACCAGAAGGACCTTCACTATCTTCTATTTGGCCTCACGGAAAAGTAAGTGAATCAAAGATTAGTGTACATATATGAGATGTATGTTTGAATGTTTTTTTTTAAACACAATCTTTTAGATTGTGTTTTTTTTTCCCGCTGTTATATGATGAAGTCTTTGAACTCACTAATTTAAGTGAAATTCAATATATTCTGAGAACAGCAAAAATAAATAATGTAACATATTGTAGAAGTTATTGTATAGTTTGCATTGTGTAATTTATATTGTATTCACATTGTCTCACGCTCATTTTCCTTTTTCACCCTTATTTACCACTCTTTACTCATTTACACTGCTTTTTTTACTTTGTTTCATTGCTGTTCCTTTACTGCACTTCATTCACAACTTCTCAATCCAATTTGAACTGTCTGCATTTCCTCTCTTCCTTCCACCACTTTTTATTTTTTTCACATTCTCTCAGTACCACTGCTTTATATTTCTTCCCCTCTCTTTTTTTTTTTCTCCATTTTTTTTCTTTCGCACTCATTATACTGTAGTTCACTTAGTCCTTCCCTTTTTTTTCTGTGTACTTACTCTCTCACTCCTGTTTCATCCATCATTCTATATTAACCTCATTCCCTTCATCCCTTCACTCTGTGACTCCCCTTCACTCACTCTCAGTCATCTTCTATTCCTCTTTTTTATTAATAGTTCCTCATTCAGACTCCTCTCCTTTTCACTCATTTTCCTTTTACTTTCTTATCTTTCCTGATTTCGTTTTGGTATCTCACATTCTTTTAGTATCTTACTTACCCTCAGTAATTTGTTCTCTTTCTAATTCTTATTCCTTCTTTTTTCTCTTTCTACATTACTTTATTTTTGTTTTTGTATCCTTCACTATTGCTTTATTTCTTGGTAAAATGTTTTAGATTTTTTAACCTCTTGAACTGTTTCTTCTATTTTAATATATATTTTTAACTAATTATAACAGGTTTTTTCTTTTGTCTTTCACAGATTCAAGTTTTCATTAATTATATAGTAAGTGTGTTTACAAAATGTACTTTCTTATCACCCTTTGCTTTAACCTCACTACTTTTCTCTCACTCTACCCCACCCCTGTTTCCTTACTTTGCTTCCCACACTTATTCTTATCCTCCATGTTTACTTCCTACCACATTCAACTTCTTTCATTACCTCTGCTTATCCACACTCCTTCACTTACCTTTTTTACTGGTTCAATTAGTCCCTTTGTGACACTCCTTCCTTTACTCTCTCTCTTCTTTCTCTCTGTCACTCCCCATGTCTTGCCCTTATTCACTTATATCCACCCTCTTTCACTCCTCTTAACTTACACTCACTGCTATTTTCTTTCCCTCCGTCACTACTGTTTTTTTTCTCTGGTTCCGTCACTATCTGTCATTCCCCATACTTAAGTCTCCTTTCTTTTACTTTCATCGCCCATTCACATTTTCCCAGAACCTCTGCTTTAGTCTTCTTCCTCTTTCTTCTCTTCTTTTGCTCCCTTATTCATTTTCTTTTTCTCAGTTACTTCCTCTTACACCTTTTCTCTGTCTTACTATCTATTACACAATCTCTCTGTGTTCCTCCGTCTAGCTCTCTTTCTCTTAACACCACTCTCTCTTTCCCCATTCTTCATGCTCACTCCTTCATTAATTTTTTTTCTATTTTTTTGTTGGTGCGCAGACGCGACGCGCACCGGTACACGTACGGGGCGTTCACCGGTATGCGCACTGGGAGCGCTCCAAAGTCAAATATAAAAAAAAAAGTAAAATACTATTTTAAAACAAAAATATTATCTTAATATAGAATATAGGGTTCATTTATAGAAAAACATACCTTTCTCAGCTATAGACATTTGCGAAAAAATAAGATTAGAAATTCACTACAAAGTACATAGGTATAAAGCCCTATAAAAAGTTAAAAATTAGCAGTTAAAAAACCTATGAAATTGACAGAAGAAAACAAAGGTTTCACACCAGTTATAGTTAGAAATTAGCATTAAAAAAACCTATGAAATTCACTGAAAAAACCAGAGGTTTCACACCAGTTATAGTTAGAAATTAGCATTTAAAAAACCTATTAAATTCACTGAAAAAAACAGAGGTTTCACACCAGTTATATTTAGCTGGAAATTTTACTGACATAAAACCATTGAAATTCCCACGTTATAGTTAGTAAGACTCACTATAACTTGCGCGTGCAATGCACTGCTGATGACATCACACATTACATCACTCATGACATGGTCAGTGACATCACTCATGACATCACTGATGACACCATCCTTGTGACACAGTGACAGAGCTCCTTTCACTGTAATGTAACCTTTGAAACACATATTCAAAAATAGAAACTAACATTTTCAAAAAAGTGGATATACCCATACCAGTTACAACAACCAATTCAGTAATTTCACCATCTATATACACATTCACACATTCACCAACAGTTTTATATAGTCACTCATACATATACTCGCTCATCATATGTAGTGATACTTCTATTCATCCTGTAACACACCGACAGTCATCAAAAAGTTACTCACACATATACTCACACATGCAAATAAACTAATAAACATCCATTTATTTGCATATAACGATTTACAGGCACTACCACCTTACTTCTGAGGAAACGTACACATATGTACTCTCTTAAACAATCACTTATAGAAACACATACTTATTTAAACAGGAACTCTTATAATCTCTCACTCTCACATATACTGACTTATATACATCAATACTCACATATACTAGATTAAAAAATATCTTGTTACTGATAAACACACTAGTGAGACAGGCATTCAATCAGTAACACACACATATACACACTCATCCACTCATACAGTCCTGCACATATGCTACCAAAAACAGTATCTCTCTGAGCTCCACAAAATTAATCATTAGGTTGCAATTCACCCATCCGGTACAATGTCCAATAATATTTAGTGCAGAGGTGATATCTTCCTTGCCAAGTAAAGTCTTTCGTTAATGAAAATTCCACAATTCCAGTATTCCAATCTCCTTTATTGGTTTTTCTTTACTCCAATTCACAATATTGTCCTTAATTGACTTTCAGCCAACTCGTGTTTCGTCTGATGCTAATCCTTGCATCAACAGACTTCATCAGGGCTGAAACCCAAACATATTTACATTATTAGTTGTACCAACTAATCGAGATATTATGTTACCCATAACCAATTCCACCGAAAAAAAGTGTAAAGGAGCCAAACACGTCAATTCAAGAGGCTACCAAAATTAACCCATAGAGCTTAAGAAAAGAAATTATTCCAGTGAAACCAGGTATATCATACACTAGGTGCTCACAAGGCAAATACTGGATAAAAGTAGTCCCAAACGCACCATTCCATTAATAAAGATAGCAGAGTATTACCTCAGTCGCAATTAAGTCTTGCCAAAAACAATGTTTCAAAATGCTTTTGTAATCAGTAGAAATCAGTTAGAAGAGCCTGGAACAAAGGTATACTTTCATTGTAAGTTTACTTAAAATTGTATATATGTAGGAGCTATTATCATAAATAAACAAAGGTGCTTCTTATTCACAGTGTATTCTCACTGAGGGGTACATCAGATCCGATGCAGCAATTATACATTCAGGATACACGAGTACGTGTACCTAAAACAAACGAAATAATTATTAGGTACTTTACCATTGAACAAGCTAAACGTTTTAATCAAAATGGCAGGCTAAGACATTAAACTAAAATGCCTTTGTAAGTTAATCACCGGGCAAAAAACCAGTATCGGTAATTTAATTAATAAACACACAATGCCCGCTTTCGAGTCAGCACGTGCAATATCCTGCAGCGTGCAAGAATAGAGGTTCAATCTTAAGTCGTGCCCGCATTGAAAACTCCGCCGGCGTTTACCTGATCAGGTTATCGCAGCGTCTCCTCGTCAGCTTCCCGGCTTTCGCGTTCGCGTTCCGTTAAGGCGCCATATTTAAATGTTAAAACGCGCACCGCCATCTAGTCGCGCCATGATTAGCGAGGCACGAAATACATAAATAGTGAATAAATCTTTGTTGTGGTATAATTGCTGCATCATAGTTATTTTATAACTATGTAGATTAGTTATTTTGTATTTATTTGAAGTTTTTTGGTCAGTTTACGATCGAATCTTCGCTACTTTTTTTATTATTATTTACTACGTGTCAGATGCTAGTTTTAGTCGGAAGTTTGAATATATTAAAGTTTTTGTTCGTACTCGTATTCCTGATTAATTATTAATAAAAAGAACAATATCAAGTATTATAGTCCTATCTTAGTTTCTCAAGACCTCCGAGTACGGATTCTATTATATAAAATCTATGCCTGTCTGGGCATTCCACGTTTCAATACAACTTCTATTTATAGAGTTATATTGTAGAGGAATAAGTTTCATAGTAAGATAAATATAAAGATAGTTTAAATTTAAAAAAAGAGAGAATTTGCATAATAGCTCACTCGAACCTATGATTCCAAAAGTAATTGTGTGACGAAAAACACCAGACCCACGCCAGTTATTTAAGATCGTGGGCCGGCCCACGATCTTAAATAACTGGCGTGGGTCTGGTGTTTTTCGTCAGACAATGGTGCATTATGGGACCAGTAGTTAGTTATGTTACAATTGAAATTTGCAAATTGTGTGATAATGTCTACATATGATGATAATATGAGACCTTAAACATGATGTGCGCGTAAAGCAGAGCGTGTGTATTAAGAACTGTAAATATTAAGATTATACGTTGCAATCTGCAATTTGCAAATTTCAATTGTAACATAACTAACTACTAGTCCCATAATGCACCATAAATGTCTAAATTGGGATAAATAGTGGACATAGAAAAAAGCTCACTTACCGTGAACAAAGCCTGTGATGGCTGAAACGCGTTGGTCCGAGCTGGAGAAATAAAGTACAAGCTGTTTAAAACTTACAAACGCTGAGTGCCGCATCCTTGGTGAGAAAATTGTTGATTGGGCCCTGATCCGGCCCCTTTGCAGAGCACCCACAGTTGAGCGCATAGAGCCTGAGGATCGCTTTGGTGGAGAATTCAAGTGGCTCTGGTGCGCCCGCCCTCACAGCGTGGAGAAAAAACTCTGGAATTGTCATCGAAGGTCGAGCGTCTATAAGACGGGGTCGGAGGACGCCGCCAAAGAGGGAGTCTCCCGGAGGTGAGTGGCATGCCAGCCATTGACAAAAGAGCTGTGTTGAGCGATGTGTCCCTTGCAGACCGATAAGTGAAGCCGAGCCGTAACTGTACGACGTCTTCGAAAGGGCCTGCGGAGGGGAGAAATGTTTGTTTGAAAACACAACTGCGATCTGCTATAAACTCCTTATGCACGGTTGTGAGAAGATACGTTTATGCAACGGAACAAACCAAATATATACAACCGTTCTTTAGAAAAGAAAAGAAACATTGAAAATGGAAGCGCAAGTAGCGAAACACGCAGATAAGGCAAATTTGATATTCCAAAGTTCCTCAAAAGAAAGCAATGTGCCACAAACATCGAGTACGGCGAATATGGAAAGGGGCGACCACTCGGTCCCCCCGCACGTATGGCAGAGTACCACGATCCCCCCGGGAAGCCATCTTGGGCGGGAGGCGTGTCTCGGCTGGTATGCCCGAAGCGGCGTAGCCGGGGCGCGCTTTTTCCCGCCCTAGAGTGGGCTGGCCTAGACACTGACGCGGCTGGCCACGCCCTCGGGGCAGGCAGGGGCGGGTTTACGCCCGCCCTGAAGACGGATAAAAGGGGACGCAAGACCAGAAGGCATCCTCTTGTTCCTGTGCTCTGAAGCTGCACCTCCTCGCTGCACGTGAGCTCGAGACGGAACGAAGAGCCAATTTTGAGCGTTGTAATCCTTCTTTTTGTCTTACAGATACTCTGTCGGAGGAATGCCCAAGAAAGGCGGAAAGAGAATGACGACTGAACAGATGCTTCGGGTCCTCATGAAGGAGATGACCGAGCTGAAGAAGCGGGTGGTGGAGAGAGAGGGGGAAGGGGGGCTGGAACGTCCTCCGGCTGGAGCAGCCCCAGGAGGGAGAGCCAAGAGGCCAAGGAGGGGACCAGCTGGGGGAGACGTCCCGGTTCCCCGTACCCCGCTTGAAGCGCCAACCCCAGTACCCGTGGAGGGGAATCCGATTCCCGTGGTGGTCACCCCGGTGTCCAATGAGGATATGCCGCCCGAGCTGGCAGCACAACTTGCAGCGTGGTTGGGCGAAGGTAGTGAGGGCGCCACGGCTGTCGACGCGCAGGCGCTGATGAAGCAACTGCGTGAGAAACGGGAGGCAGCCAAGGTGTCCGCGCCGGCTGCAGTAGTTGACAAGCCACAAGGGACGATTACGACCGCAGAGGCAGCGTCCGGTGCAGGTAAGCGGCCAGTGCCGATTGCGAGGGATGAGTCAGCACCCTCTCGTAGAGAAAGGTTGGGTCAACATGTGCCTTTGGCAATTAAAGAGAAGATTTGGGCGGGGGAATATGTGAACATCTTCTCGTTGCTTGTTGATCATTATGAGGTGGAGCATGTTAAGGGCCAGAAAGACCTCATGCATCCGAGTGTTTGGCGCGCAAAAATGGCCGCCTTTAAAGTGAATGAGAATATTGGCAATTGGGGCAAAGCATG
The DNA here is from genome assembly GCF_964263255.1 of Lissotriton vulgaris. Taxonomy (NCBI): domain Eukaryota; kingdom Metazoa; phylum Chordata; class Amphibia; order Caudata; family Salamandridae; genus Lissotriton; species Lissotriton vulgaris. The sequence continues at coordinate 384,610,795 of NC_141689.1, forward strand.
GGGGATTTTTTACGTCGATCTTAGGGGAACGTAGGCCCGAGTTACTTTCCGAGTTGCCGACCTATCAGTCGCGAATCATGGGGTACTCGACATCACACCAGGGTAACCATTGGTTCTGCTACGATAATCTTTTTAGAAAGGCTAAAGAGCATAATAAAAACTTAACCTGGGATTGTTACGATTCTTTGACATGGGATAAAATGAAGGAGACAGGTATGTTGAAAATGCCATTGGTAGGAGGTAATGTTGGCGAATCCTCCCGCCAATATGCGGGGACGCCCTTTCGATCAGGTACGGGTAGCGACGATCACTCGAGACCTGCCAGCAATACAGGGAAAAGGGGGTTCTGCTGGAATTTCAACAGAGGTAAATGTACAAGGCCCCAGGGATCGTGTAAATTTAGACATGAATGTAGTGGGTGCGGGTCGTCCCATCCTGAGTCCACGTGCAGAGCCAAAACGGGTGATAACGGGGGTAGAGGAGGCGCCAAACAGGTCTAACATAGTCCGAGGAGCGCCTTTACCTACCCCGATTGATACCTTGGCGATGATTCCCTGGCTCAGTGAATACCCGGATCGTACTTCTGCTGGGGTGCTGCGAAACTGGTTTTCGTATGGTTTCCGCATCCCAGTAGGGGACTTTCAGGGTGTGGAGAAGTGTAAAAATCAACTTTCGGTCCTGCAGCATACGACCGTTGTACAGGAGAAGATCCGGAAAGAGGTTACTCGAGGTCGGGTTGCCGGCCCGTTTAGTGTACCCCCGGTGCAGGGTTTTGTTTGTTCTCCTTTAGGGGTGGTCCCCAAGAAGGACCCGGGTGAGTTCCGACTGATTCATAATTTATCAGCTCCACGTGGTCTTTCTGTAAACGATGCAATAGACCCGGAAGTGTGTTCGGTGCGGTACGCATCTTTCGATGAGGCCGTAGCCATTTTGAATCACCTGGGGCCCGGGGCGCTGATGGCGAAGTCGGATATCGAGTCAGCGTTCCGGTTGCTCCCGGTACACCCAGACGACCAGCGTCTCCTAGGTTTCACGTTTCAGGGTCATTATTACATGGATAGGTGTATGCCGATGGGGTGCTCTATATCTTGTGCCTATTTCGAGAAATTCAGTAGTTTTCTACAATGGGTCTTCACAAAGAGGACGGGTTTCCAACATGTAATGCATTACCTTGATGACTTTCTGTTCCTTGGGGCAGCCGGGGATCTCGAATGTGGCCAGGCCTTGGCCGAATTTTGTGTATTAATGAAGCAGTTTGGTGTGCCATTGGCACCGGGTAAGACGGTGGGTCCTGCGACTTGCCTCGAGTTTCTGGGGATCGAGTTAGACTCCAGTGAGGGTTGTTTTCGTTTACCAGCTGACAAAGTGGGGAAGTTCAGGACAGCCCTGCGAATGTGTATAAATGGATCTAAAGTTACGCTGCATCAGTTACAGCAGTTGGTGGGACAGTTGAATTTTGCCCTGAGGGTTATACCGATGGCCCGCCCCTTTTCCCGATCAATTGCCCAAGCTATGGTCGGCCTAAAGGAGGGTCATCATCGCACGAGACTATCGGCTGAGGTCCGCCAGGACATGCGCATTTGGTTAGCATTCCTGGCGGATTTTAATGGTCGAGTCGTCTGGAACAAACCGGCCGTGTCCTCTGAAGAGCTGGGGCTATGGACAGATTCGGCAGGTAGCATAGGTTTTGGTGCCATCTTCGGCACAAAATGGTCGGCACAAAGATGGCCGGCATGGTGGCACGACAGTGGACTGACAAGTAATATTGCTTTCTTGGAACTTTTCCCCATTTTGTTGGCCCTAAGAACCTGGCCCGAAGGGTTCAAAGATCACTCTGTGGTATTTTGGTCTGACAATATGACCGTGGTCGAGTGCATCAATAGCCAGGCAGCACGATGTAAACTGATTTTAAGACTGCTCAAAGAAATTGTTTTACTGTGTATGCAACTGAATGTGCTATTCAGAGCTAAACATGTCCCGGGGGTACTGAATCAGGCAGCTGATGCACTGTCTCGTTTTCATATGCAGGCTTTCTCGGGTTTCCTTCCCACAGCGGACCCAGAGCCGGCACCCTTTCCCGAAGCTCTCTGGTCTCTCGGTGCCCCGAACTTCGTCACCTCGTGGGAGAGAGCCTAGCACCAAGGACAAGGAAGGCATATGAAGGGGCGTTTCGGTCCTATTTAGCCTTTTTGGGGACTGATGGAGAGGGGCTTTGGGGCCACGAGGAATAGGTAGTGAATTTTCTGATGTCCTTACGTAGGGCTGGGAAATCGGTGGCTACGGCCCAGAGGCATCGTGCTGCCATTTCCTTTGTTGCCAGGGCTCATGGTATCCAGGACCCGACAGCGTCTTTCGTTGTACAGAAAGCGCTGCGTGGGTGGCAACGCCTTGAGGGTCGCAGAGTAGATGAGAGGCGCCCGATAGGTTTGGATAGGTTGGCCCAGTTGTTGGCCACACTCCCTGCCACATGTTCATCTCAGTTTGAGACAGTGTTGTTCCGAGCCGCATTTACGCTGGCATTTCATGGAGCGATGCGGGTAAGCGAACTGGTGGCGAGGAACAAACGGGATGTGACAGGGGGTTTGTGCCGGGAACACGTTCAGGTCAGAGGAGAGACAATGACTGTCTCCTTTGTCAGGTCCAAGACCGATCAAGATGGGATGGGTGACTGCATAATCATACCCAGGATTCCCGGGTCCTCCATGTGTCCAGTAAAGTGTTTAGAAAACTACCTAGCACAAAGGGTGGCATCATGGGGGGGGACCTTGTTGAGACACGCGGACGCCACCCCACTGACGAAATTTCAGTTTCAGCGGGTGCTTGCGATGTCAATTGCCGCTGCGGGCTTGAACCCGGGCGAGTTTGGGACCCACTCCTTTCGGATAGTGGCTGCTACGGAAGCTACAGCCAGGGGTCTTAATGTTGAACAAGTGAAACGAGTGGGGCGTTGGTCCTCCAAGTGTTATAAGAGGTATGTGCGGTTGCACATGTTGTGAAGCTGTAATGATGTACTCACGCTTCTTGTCTTTGTTTGGTTTTCAGTTGCGCAAGCCTACGAGGCGGGGCGGACTATGCAGTCGACCCAACACCAGGCCAGCGGTCAGACATCACCGGCTGTGAAGAAGGAGGTGTGGGTCGTGGGCCACTCATACGTGAGGCGTGCCGCGGACGTATTCAAAGCAGGTGACATGATTCACGTAGCTGGGGAATACGGGTACAGGGTGTCCTTCTACGGAAGAGGCGGGCTCTGTATTGACCAGTTTCAAGCATTTTTCAAGGGTTTGTTAGGGCGGACGAGGTCACCGCCGTCTATAATCATAGTGCATCTAGGGGGCAACGATTTGGTCACCACCGGTAGACGACTTCTCCTGGAGGCAATGCTTTCCACTGTAAGTTGGTTGGCGAGGAGAGTTCCGGGGTGCACAATTGCGTGGTCCCATATGATCCCACGAAAGGTGTGGCGAGGGGCTATTTCTGTTCCTGCTTTGAATCACTCTGTGAGGAAGCTTAATAACAAAGTGAGTAGGTTGTTCCGTTCCAGGACATTGCATTCTATTTCGCATGGCTGTATTAATGATGACAGTATGTATTTGGGGGATGGTGTGCATTTGTCTCGGGTGGGGAATGAGTTACTCATAGGAGACTTCTTAGCATGGTTAAAAATGTTAAAACATGACCTTTAGGTAGGAGCTTTGTGGGGGGTCCGGATAGCCGGTCAACTATCCGGCCTGTGGCGGTAAGGTCATGATCGGTGAGCACTAATTGGAAGATCCCTATGAGTGGGCGTCACCCAACACGGATGGGAGCGCTCGGGAGAGGTGGCCATTGGCCCCTCAACGGGGAGGCGGTCCCTTCTAAGGATGGGTCGCCGAAAGAAAAGGAAAGGCGGTCAAGGCCCCTTCCTGTGTAGGAGGGGTTACAGCCCCCTCCTGGGGAATTTCCCGGGGCCAGTGACGTCTGCGACGGCAGATGTGGTAAGTTGTGCGGGGTTTGGGGGGGGGTCTACGCTACCTTCTAGATACCTCACACGAGTCCTCGAACGACCTTTAAGTGGCGTCGAGTTTTATTGGTGCCCCCGTCAAGTCAAAGGGAAATTGGTAGTTGCACTCGAGGTACGCCTCAGTGCTGTCGCCCCTCACAAGTGGGGGGGGTATTTCTGGTTAGGGATCTTGACACCGGTTACGACCTTGCCGTTGGCCCTTAAACGTTAGGATGTACAATTTCATAATTTCAAGTAAATGTGTGTAGGATGTTAGTTCGGCTAGGAGAACCTCTGTATTAGAGAATCTGTTAAGGTTAGCCAAACATCGCAATGTGGTAATGAAATTGTACATAATATAAAATGTTGATTTAATGTTTTAATTTTGTTTTAATAAATACGGCCGGGAGGGTTACTCCCTCCCTCTTCCAAAAACTTCAAGAACTGTTTCCGGTTTCCCTCCTTTGGGGATTGTGTTGAGAGGGGGTGGCGGGTATCTCAGCCATATGGAAAGGGGCGACCACTCGGTCCCCCCGCACGTATGGCAGAGTACCACGATCCCCCCGGGAAGCCATCTTGGGCGGGAGGCGTGTCTCGGCTGGTATGCCCGAAGCGGCGTAGCCGGGGCGCGCTTTTTCCCGCCCTAGAGTGGGCTGGCCTAGACACTGACGCGGCTGGCCACGCCCTCGGGGCAGGCAGGGGCGGGTTTACGCCCGCCCTGAAGACGGATAAAAGGGGACGCAAGACCAGAAGGCATCCTCTTGTTCCTGTGCTCTGAAGCTGCACCTCCTCGCTGCACGTGAGCTCGAGACGGAACGAAGAGCCAATTTTGACCCACCCACCAGCCCCTGATGACAGCAAGTGGTTTTGAATAAAGTTGATGGATAACTCTGATTTTCGTTTACAGGTTGTGGTATTATCGTGATGAATTTGAGTATGTAATAAAGAATGTCGATTTGTGTTACGTTTTGCAAATAAAGAAATTCTGCTTTAGTGTTCATTGGTAAGCATGCTTTTATTGAAAGTATAGTTGCTACTGTAATTCTAGTTTAGTCATTTAGTTAGCATTGTCGTATTTATTTTGGTCGGGCGGTAAGGTCATGATCGGTGAGCACTAATTGGAAGATCCCTATGAGTGGGCGTCACCCAACACGGATGGGAGCGCTCGGGAGAGGTGGCCATTGGCCCCTCAACGGGGAGGCGGTCCCTTCTAAGGATGGGTCGCCGAAAGAAAAGGAAAGGCGGTCAAGGCCCCTTCCTGTGTAGGAGGGGTTACAGCCCCCTCCTGGGGAATTTCCCGGGGCCAGTGACGTCTGCGACGGCAGATGTGGTAAGTTGTGCGGGGTTTGGGGGGGGGTCTACGCTACCTTCTAGATACCTCACACGAGTCCTCGAACGACCTTTAAGTGGCGTCGAGTTTTATTGGTGCCCCCGTCAAGTCAAAGGGAAATTGGTAGTTGCACTCGAGGTACGCCTCAGTGCTGTCGCCCCTCACAAGTGGGGGGGGTATTTCTGGTTAGGGATCTTGACACCGGTTACGACCTTGCCGTTGGCCCTTAAACGTTAGGATGTACAATTTCATAATTTCAAGTAAATGTGTGTAGGATGTTAGTTCGGCTAGGAGAACCTCTGTATTAGAGAATCTGTTAAGGTTAGCCAAACATCGCAATGTGGTAATGAAATTGTACATAATATAAAATGTTGATTTAATTTTTTAATTTTGTTTTAATAAATACGGCCGGGAGGGTTACTCCCTCCCTCTTCCAAAAACTTCAAGAACTGTTTCCGGTTTCCCTCCTTTGGGGATTGTGTTGAGAGGGGGTGGCGGGTATCTCAGCCATACGACCCAAATAAGTACTGGGAAACAAATGTTTAACCAAATTGAAAAACTGTATAAAAAAGAAATCAACAAAAGTTGGGAGGTACTTGCTCTTGAAAAGTATATTGAAGTCAAGAGAATTCCCAGAGGACTCCGAATCTTCACCATGCCGACACATCCTGAAACAAAAAAAGAACTAATTATGGAATGGCTAGAAAACAACACTGCATGCTCATTGAATATGATGCGAATCCTAATCAAACATGCCAAAATTGACATAGATGACATTATTGTCAAGATAAATGAACTAGAAGAAAACATAAAACAACAAATAAATAAGGATGAAGCAACTAAAATGAGGAAAGAGATGGACGACAGACTTGAAAAATATGAAATCGAAATAGAGGAACGCAAAGAGCGAAAATTTAAAAGAGATGAAAAAGACTATTCAGTAGGAAGAATTCTTACATTTGCAAGAAGATTTGATCATCTTAAAAAGAACTATCAACGTCAAGCCGTACCTAATGCACCAGCCAGTGTCAGTGGATCTGAACTGAGTGAAGACGGAGGTTCTAACAGTGGAGCAAGTATCCAGGGTTTCGATTTTTTAGCCGAGGTCCTCCTGTGGAACATGGACAAATCCATGTCCAGAGGAGGAGGCCGCGGAAGAGGATCATACCAGCCCAGAGGAAGAGTAAAAAACCCCGCTACGGGACCACAAGGAAAACCAGACGAGCCAAAAGAAAAGGAGAAAAAGACATATCACCTGAGAAATCGGAAATAGAAAACCTGATAATAAATTTATCGGAGCATAGACTAACAGAAGAAGAAAAAACACTGTTAAATAAAGGTCTTTCATTTTGCCCCGAAAAACACTTCAACTCAACAGAAACTAGAATAGACTTATACAAATATATTCGCAAACTCAAACTGGCGAAATTTCATGCAAAGCGCCCTAAAGTGACGTTGAACACAGAGAATGGAGAATCATCAGACACGAATCCGAACTGGCAGATTGAAGAATTACCTGATCTCCAGAATATATTCGGACTCCTCTATGAACCAGAAACATCAGAAACATCTGAAATCTCGGGTACACAGCTGTTAGAAGATTTAAACATCAGAACTGACCAAAGAGTTAAAAGCGGTCTAAAGAGAAAATCAAGATTTTGTCCCATTTTGTCTCCTGGCAACAGGATTGATATGTTCTCAGACGCCGTAGTTGAGGAGATTGAAAAACTCACGGCAAAAAGAAAAGGAAACAAAAGAGAAAATCTCACTCAAAGAGAGAGACAAGCTATCAAAACTTTGAATGATGACATCAACCTCACGATAAAGCCGGCGGACAAAGGGGGAAACATCGTCCTAATGAACACCACAGACTATGTACAAGAAGCCAAAAGACAACTGGACAACCGAGAAAATTACTCCAAATTACAAACGAATCTGATTAATCAAATGACGCTGCAACTAAATGGATTGATACACAAATGGCAACAAGACGGATTACTAGATGAAGAAGAAAATAAATTTCTAATGAATTAGCACCCAGTAATCCCCACAATTTATTTTCTGCCGAAAATTCATAAAACTCTTATAAATCCACCTGGCAGACCAATTGTGGCATCATGTCAAAGCCTCTACGAAAACATTTCACAATACGTAGATCTCTTCCTAGCACCTATTGCAAAAAGTATGAGTTCATACATCAAAGACACTGGGGACTTTTTAAGGATACTGAATGATATTGCATGGAATGAGAACTACCTATTGATTACGATTGATGCAGTTTCACTGTATACTTCGATAAAACATGACATTGGCTTAGGGGCATGCAGCTATTTTCTAAAGCAGTGGAACATTGGAGAATGTAGACACACAGAGATGCTAATGAATATGATTGAGTTATGTTTAACGAACAACGTATTCTTATTTGACAGTCAATTGTACAAACAAGAGTGTGGAACTGCAATGGGGATTTCATTTTCACCCAACTACGCTAATGTGACTATGGGGTGGTGGGAGAAAACCATTGCATGGGATCCCACAAACCAAACAGATCTGGAGAAAATAATACTGTGGGTTCGATATATTGATGACCTGTTTTTAATTTGGAATGGCACGGAAAATGACTTTGAGGTATACTTTGAAAAACTGTGCAAAAATGATATTGGGCTACAGTTCACTCATACCATCAGTGGAAAAGAAATTGACTTTCTTGATATCAAGGTGTATGTAGAAAATGAACAATTACAAACCACACTTTTCAGGAAGCATACAGCCACCAATAGTATCCTCCATGGGACTAGCTTTCATCCACAACCTTTATTAGCTAGTATCCCATATGGCGAATTCATTTGCATGAAAAGAAATTGCTCCAAAGAACAGGATGCTGAAAACAAAATCATGGAAACCACAGAAAGACTGAGATCGAGAGGATATAGTAAGAGAATACTTGAAAAAAGCAAGAAAAAAGTTGAACTAAAAACAAGATCTATGATTATGTCTACAAAAAGAGTAACAGACAAGTCAGATGAAGCACCAAGATTTGTGACAACATTCAGTAAAGAGAGTGGCATCATTAAGAGTAAGATTTAAAAATACTGGCATCTAATCTCTGGAGATCCAGATCTGAGAAAAATTGTAGGTACTGGGCCAAAGATGAGTTATAAAAAACCTTCATCTCTGAAGGATCAATTGGTAAATAGCCATTTTAAATCCAAGAAACCTGCAAAAACAAATAATTGGCTAACAGATCAACGAAATGGATTCCGAAAATGTAATGCTTGTAAAGCATGCAAAATTGGCTTGAACAAAAACGCCTACAATGAACCAGATGACAAAAAAACGCCTATTGAAGGACAAATCACTTGCTCCTCCACATATGTGGTCTATGTGATACAGTGCAAATGTGGATCATGTTACATTGGAAGTACAACTTGTGCTTTAAAAAAATGAATATTAGAGCACATTAGAGCAGTGAAGAACAAAGACTTGGCCTATGCGACAGCAAAACACATGATATCATGTCAGAAAGGAGACTGGAAAGCAATGTCGTATTTTGGGATACACATGGTCAACCTGGGAGAACGAGGAGGCAATAGATTACGCAAACTACGTCAAATCGAATCCAAATTCATCATCAGACTAAAAACCAAGATGCCCAGAGGGATGAATTTCGATGAGGAACTTTATGTACATCTGGAATAATCAAGAACATTGACTCAATCAATATGCAGACTGTATATCGAACATTGTACCATAGGGTACTATACCCAGATAAAAGACTAATGTTTGACAATTTGATATACTGATACAAATCTCCATTAGAATTGTTATTCATGCTAGGATTAGCGAGAGATGATATATGTCGGGAGATTATCAATGGTTAATGAGAACAATGCTATGTTGGAAATGGGTACTACACCCAACACACAAGATAATGTCTACATATGATGATAATATGAGACCTTAAACATGATGTGTGCGTAAAGCAGAGCGTGTGTATTAAGAACTGTAAATATTAAGATTATACGTTGCAATCTGCAATTTGCAAATTTCAATTGTAACATAGCTAACTACTAGTCCCATAATGCACCATAAATGTCTAAATTGGGATAAATAGTGGACATAGAAAAAAGCTCACTTACCGTGAACAAAGCCTGTGATGGCTGAAACGCGTTGGTCCGAGCTGGAGAAATAAAGTACAAGCTGTTTAAAACTTACAAACGCTGAGTGCCGCATCCTTGGTGAGAAAATTGTTAATTGGGCCCTGATCCGGCCCCTTTGCAGAGCACCCACAGTTGAGCGCATAAAGCCTGAGGATGGCTTTGGTGGAGAATATATATATATATATTCACTGAAAAAACCATAGGTTATAGACCATATATAGTTAGGAATTCGCATTTACAAAACCTTATTTTACTCACACAAAACCATTGAAATTCCATATATAGTTAGTTGCACTAACTATATATCGCGCACCCGCAATCCACTGCTGATGATGTCACATATTACATCATTCATGACATGGTCAGTGACATCACTGATGACATCACTGATGACATCTCAAATGACATCACTGATGACATCTCAAATGACATCACTGATGACATCACTGATGACATCTCATTTGACATTACTGATCACATCACTGATGATATCATTCATGTGATAATACGATAAACCTCTTCAGACTCTAATATAACCTTAGATACAATCAGTGTAAACAGACACTCACAGACTGTCACTCATCCATGGAGTTACTCACACACCTAGTCAGTCATGCAAAGAATCAATCACACCTCCATTTCCTCAACTATACAGTTATACAAACTTTACTTATTCAAACATATACTAACACATATTTACTCTCTTATACAATCCCTGATACAAGTTCACAATTATCCATACAGCCACTCACACATTCACTGGCTCTTATGCACAGTTATTTATATATGTCAACTCTCACATGTACTGTGTTTTACATATGTACTTACTTTGACATGTAGCACTGAGATATCCATTCACTCACCAATACACTCATGCACACAGTCAACCGCCCATACAGCTGTTTCCACATGCACTTTTGAAACCATACATCTAGTGAATCAACTGCTCACACATCTATGCACAGAGTCATACACCTCCCAGCCACCCACACACACACTCAGTCTCCCATACAAATACTTGGGCAACCAATCAATAACCCATATAGTTACTCATATAGCTACTTATCAACACATGCAACAGTTTACAGAACAACAGACATAATGATGCACAAATTAAGACAGTTTAGTCACTAACCCATGCACTCAGTGAGACACATTTAATCACTCACTCATACAGTCAGTCATGCACCTACTAAATCCTTCATCCAGACACTTATACATCCACTCATTCTTCAATATGTAAGACATATTTTAACTTTACAGAAACATACAGTCACTGGATGTTGTCATCAGTGATGTCATCAGAGATGTCATCAGTGATGTCATCAGTGATGTCACTGACCATGTCATGAATGATGTAATATGTGACATCATCAGCAGTGGATTGCGGGTGCGCGATATATAGTTAGTGCAACTAACTATATATGGAATTTCAATGGTTTTGTGTGAGTAAAATACGGTTTTGTAAATGCGAATTCCTTACTATATATGGTCTATAACCAATGGTTTTTTCAGTGAATTTTCAAGGTTTTGTAAATGCTAATTCCTAACTATATATGGTCTATAACCTATGGTTTTTTCAGTGAATTTTCAAGGTTTTGTAAATGCTAATTCCTAACTATATATGGTCTATAACCTATGGTTTTTTCAGTGAATATATATATATACATACAGATGCATGTTATTTACATGAAAGTTGAAAAAACACTAATAAAAGCAAAGCTAAAAAGCCACCTCATTACAAACAGAATGGCTTTAACTTAAACGAGGGCGAGCTCTATTGCATTTTCAATGCTTGTTTACTTTGGTTCCATCAAGAAGGCATTCAGATGTGTCACACATTTGCCATAAATTCTGAATGTTAGCACTCTAGTTGCACATTAGATCACTGTAGTACAGCTACTGCTCACCAGGGACGTCTGCTGCTGGTATTCAAAGTGCATGCTTCAGTCTGCATGTCAGAATTTTTTTAATGAAATTGAAGAGGGTTTGAGAAGTCACTCAAAATGTGCCCTAATTTTTCTTTCTGCAGCACTAATCATAATTCATATGGCAAAATATACCCCCTCATTTTGTTCCTTTTTAAATTAAATGTTTTAAGAGTTACCACTTTATTCCAATCAAGATGGCTTCAGGTGTGCCATACCTTTGTAATAAGTAGGACTGTTAGCGCTCTAGTTGTTCTTTAGAACACTCTGGGACATTCTGTCATTGGGCTATACTTGGGCTACATCTGGGTGATATTTGGGCTACATTTGGGCTCTTTTGTCTCTGGTGGCCATTTTGGGAGACTGCATGTCAGAATTTTTTAATGAAATAGAAGAGGATTTGAAAAGTCACTCAAAATGTGCCCTAATTTTTCTTTCTGCAGCACTAATAATACCTTCTATTGCATAATATACCCCCTCATTTTGTTCCTTTTTAAATTAAATGTTTTAGGAGTTACCACTTTATTCCCATCACGATGGCTCCAGGTGTGCTATACCTTTGTAATAAGTAGGACTGTTAGCGCTCTAGTTGTTCTTTAGAACACTCTGGGACATTCTGTCATTGGGCTATACTTGGGCTACATCTGGGTGATATTTGGGCTACATTTGGGCTCTTTTGTCTCTGGTGGCCATTTTGGGAGACTGCATGTCAGAATGTTTTAATGAAATAGAAAAGGATTTGAGAAGTCACTCAAAATGTGCCCTAATTTTTCATTCTGCAGCACTAATCATACTTTCTATGGC